>NC_134070.1:0-109113 GCF_965140245.1 Athene noctua
TAACCCTAACCCTAACCCTAACCCTAACCCTAACCCTAACCCTAACCCTAAAATCCATAAACCCTAAAATCCATAAACCCTAAAATCCATAAACCCTAAAATCCATAAACCCTAAAATCCATAAACCCTAAAATCCATAAACCCTAAAATCCATAAACCCTAAAATCCATAAACCCTAAAATCCATAAACCCTAAAATCCATAAACCCTAAAATCCATAAACCCTAAAATCCATAAACCCTAAAATCCATAAACCCTAAAATCCATAAACCCTAAAATCCATAAACCCTAAAATCCATAAACCCTAAAATCCATAAACCCTAAAATCCATAAACCCTAAAATCCATAAACCCTAAAATCCATAAACCCTAAAATCCATAAACCCTAAAATCCATAAACCCTAAAATCCATAAACCCTAAAATCCATAAACCCTAAAATCCATAAACCCTAAAATCCATAAACCCTAAAATCCATAAACCCTAAAATCCATAAACCCTAAAATCCATAAACCCTAAAATCCATAAACCCTAAAATCCATAAACCCTAAAATCCATAAACCCTAAAATCCATAAACCCTAAAATCCATAAACCCTAAAATCCATAAACCCTAAAATCCATAAACCCTAAAATCCATAAACCCTAAAATCCATAAACCCTAAAATCCATAAACCCTAAAATCCATAAACCCTAAAATCCATAAACCCTAAAATCCATAAACCCTAAAATCCATAAACCCTAAAATCCATAAACCCTAAAATCCATAAACCCTAAAATCCATAAACCCTAAAATCCATAAACCCTAAAATCCATAAACCCTAAAATCCATAAACCCTAAAATCCATAAACCCTAAAATCCATAAACCCTAAAATCCATAAACCCTAAAATCCATAAACCCTAAAATCCATAAACCCTAAAATCCATAAACCCTAAAATCCATAAACCCTAAAATCCATAAACCCTAAAATCCATAAACCCTAAAATCCATAAACCCTAAAATCCATAAACCCTAAAATCCATAAACCCTAAAATCCATAAACCCTAAAATCCATAAACCCTAAAATCCATAAACCCTAAAATCCATAAACCCTAAAATCCATAAACCCTAAAATCCATAAACCCTAAAATCCATAAACCCTAAAATCCATAAACCCTAAAATCCATAAACCCTAAAATCCATAAACCCTAAAATCCATAAACCCTAAAATCCATAAACCCTAAAATCCATAAACCCTAAAATCCATAAACCCTAAAATCCATAAACCCTAAAATCCATAAACCCTAAAATCCATAAACCCTAAAATCCATAAACCCTAAAATCCATAAACCCTAAAATCCATAAACCCTAAAATCCATAAACCCTAAAATCCATAAACCCTAAAATCCATAAACCCTAAAATCCATAAACCCTAAAATCCATAAACCCTAAAATCCATAAACCCTAAAATCCATAAACCCTAAAATCCATAAACCCTAAAATCCATAAACCCTAAAATCCATAAACCCTAAAATCCATAAACCCTAAAATCCATAAACCCTAAAATCCATAAACCCTAAAATCCATAAACCCTAAAATCCATAAACCCTAAAATCCGAATCCCATTCACAACTGAATCCCATTCACAACTGAATCCCATTCACAACTGAATCCCATTCACAACTGAATCCCATTCACAACTGAATCCCATTCACAACTGAATCCCATTCACAACTGAATCCCATTCACAACTGAATCCCATTCACAACTGAATCCCATTCACAACTGAATCCCATTCACAACTGAATCCCATTCACAACTGAATCCCATTCACAACTGAATCCCATTCACAACTGAATCCCATTCACAACTGAATCCCATTCACAACTGAATCCCATTCACAACTGAATCCCATTCACAACTGAATCCCATTCACAACTGAATCCCATTCACAACTGAATCCCATTCACAACTGAATCCCATTCACAACTGAATCCCATTCACAACTGAATCCCATTCACAACTGAATCCCATTCACAACTGAATCCCATTCACAACTGAATCCCATTCAATCTGCCCTATCTCTAAGCCGTATGTGCTCACCCTCGTGACTGCAAGCCAAAACCCTTACCTCAGGGTGCAGTCATATTCGGTAGGTGGTTGAGTAGTACTGTCTTTCTGCTCCGTAGAGTCATAACACTGTTGTCTACGAATAAGTGTGGTGCAGCCTAGACCGTGATGGAATTAGCTGGCTGTATTTCCTTAAAACCATTAGTTTTCTTTTTCCGTTCATTGCTCCCAGACAGCAGCCATGTTCTACTGCTGCTTACTACCACCTAACCGATACCCACAAACACAAAGTTAGTTTATCACACTGAGAAATACACAGTCAGAAACATACTACCTCAGACAAGAACACCAAGAAAAGAACCCAGAAATACAGTCCATCGCTAGAGACGCCACACTAACCTGCATCTCTATGTCCATGTCCACAACTGACACGTACACACAGTCCCGCTCCCCGACCTGCACTAGCTCATACTCCACATCCACAACCGACAGTGACATAGTCTAACAAATACCGAGTTCGACAGAGTAACACCTGTGGAAAGAGAGAGACAAACAAAAAGGTACTGCATAGACAAACTTATACACCCATAAAAACCACACAACAGCCTACCGCACATAATACAACTTTATTAACATTCTATGGAAATCACACAGGAACCTGTCCAACAAATTATACCTTCACTGCATCTACATTACAGAACAGCTTCTGCTTCTCAAATCAAGTTACAATCAATAATTAGACTTTCCTGTCATGCTGATTACACAGAACTATTGAATTAACAACACTACAACTACACCTCCACTCAAGCCTCATTACAACATAGCTTTAACATACATTTTACACACCTTAACAAAGACCTAATACATTTTCACAAAACTACATTAATGAAACATAATAGGGTTCATAAGCCCTGATGAGTGCTTTGCCTACCACCATTAGCTCTAAAAGCATTTATCATATTATCACATCTACCACTCAGCATGATGCCTTCATTGACCAGATTTCAAAACTACTTTAACATACATGAGGCCACGGAACGCCGTTCCCTGGGACCTCCGAGCTGACCCTGCCTGCGAAAACCCCGTCCCTGCGACGCCCTGCGCCCAAACTGAGGCGACGAATGTCGCCTCGCAGAGCGGCCGGGACCGGGGAAAAAAAACCCAGCCGGGGGACAGGAAAAAAAAAATCCCCCGGCTGGGGTTTTTTATTCTATATTTCTTTCTGCCCTAACTACTCCACAAACTCTACTCGACCTGCAACAAAAAATAATGCCAGCACATTAAACAGTCACGCTCAGCCAGACACAGTCTAAGCACACCGCACGCTCAACTACCCCGCTGACCGCCCCCTCCTCTCGGCAAACCCGTCCCGCTACATGACTAACAAGACCGGCCTTTGACCCCTGTCTCCTCGGGAACGCCGTTCCCGGGGACCTCCCACCTGGCCCTGCCTGCGAAAACCCCGTCCCTGCGACGCCCTGCGCCCAAACTGAGGCGACGATTGTCGCCTGGCAGAGCGGCCGGGACCGGGGAAAAAAAACCCAGCCGGGGGACAGGAAAAAAAAAATCCCCCGGCTGGGGTTTTTTATTCTATATTTATTTCTGCCCTAACTACTTGACCTGCAACAAAAAAATTATGCCTGCACATTAAACAATCACACTCAGGCAGACACAGACTAAGCACACCGCACGCTCAACTACCCCGCTATCCGCCCCCTCCTCTCGACAAACCCGTCCCGCTACACGACTAACACGACCGGCCTTTGACCCCTGTCTCCTCGGGAACGCCGTTCCCGGGGACCTCCGACCTGGCCCTGCCTGCGAAAACCCCGTCCCTGCGACGCCCTGAGCCCGAACTAAGGCGACGATCGTCGCCTCGCAGAGCGGCCGGGACCGGGGAAAAAAAACCCAGCCGGGGGACAGGAAAAAAAAAATCCCCCGGCTGGGGTTTTTTATTCTATATTTATTTCTGCCCTAACTACTCAACCTGCAACAAAAAATAATGCCAGCAAATTAAACAGTCACGCTCAGCCAGACACAGTCTAAGCACACCGCACGCTCAACTACCCCGCTGACCGCCCCCTCCTCTCGGCAAACCCGTCCCTCTACACGACTAACAAGACCGGCCTTTGACCCCTGGCTCCTCGGGAACGCCGTTCCCGGGGACCTCTGAGCTGGCCCTGCATGCGAAAACCCCGTCCCTGCGACGCCCTGCGCCCTAACTAAGGCGACGAATGTCGCCTCGCAGAGCGGCCGGGACCGGGGAAAAAAAACCCAGCCGGGGGACAGGAAAAAAAAAATCCCCCGGCTGGGGTTTTTTATTCTATATTTATTTCTGCCCTAACTACTCGACCTGCAACAAAAAATAATGCCAGCACATTAAACAGTCACACTCAGCCAGACACAGTCTAAGCACACCGCACGCTCAACTACCCCGCTGACCGCCTCCTCCTCTCGGCAAACCCGTCCCGCTACATGACTAACAAGACCGGCCTTTGACCCCTGGCTCCTCGGGAACGCCGTTCCCGGGGACCTCCCACCTGGCCCTGCCTGCGAAAACCCCGTCCCTGCGACGCCCTGCGCCCGAACTGAGGCGACGATTGTTGCCTCGCAGAGCGGCCGGGACCGGGGAAAAAAAACCCAGCCGGGGGACAGGAAAAAAAAATCCCCCGGCTGGGGTTTTTTATTCTATATTTCTTTCTGCCCTAACTACTTGACCTGCAACAAAAAAATTATGCCTGCACATTAAACAATCACACTCAGGCAGACACAGTCTAAGCACATCGCATGCTCAACTACCCCCCTATCCGCCCCCTCCTCTCGACAAACCCGTCCCGCTACACGGCTAACACGTCCGGCCTTTGACCCCTGGCTCCTCGGGAACGCCGTTCCCGGGGACCTCCCACCTGGCCCTGCCTGCGAAAACCCCGTCCCTGCGACGCCCTGCGCCCCAACTAAGGCGACGATCGTCGCCTCGCAGAGCGGCCGGGACCGGGGAAAAAAAAACCCAGCCGGGGGACAGGAAAAAAAAAATCCCCCGGCTGGGGTTTTTTATTCTATATTTCTTTCTGCCCTAACTACTCCACAAACTCTACTCAACCTGCAACAAAAATAATGCCAGCACATTAAACCGTCACACTCAGCCAGACACAGTCTAAGCACACCGCACGCTCAACTACCCCGCTGACCGCCCCCTCCTCTCGGCAAACCCGTCCCGCTACATGACTAACAAGACCGGCCTTTGACCCCTGGCTCCTCGGGAACGCCGTTCCCGGGGACCTCCCACCTGGCCCTGCCTGCGAAAACCCCGTCCCTGCGACGCCCTGCGCCCAAACTGAGGCGACGATTGTCGCCTCGCAGAGCGGCCGGGACCGGGGAAAAAAAACCCAGCCGGGGGACAGGAAAAAAAAAATCCCCCGGCTGGGGTTTTTTATTCTATATTTCTTTCTGCCCTAACTACTCGACCTGCAACAAAAAAATTATGCCTGCACATTAAACAATCACACTCAGGCAGACACAAACTAAGCACACCGCACGCTCAACTACCCCGCTATCCGCCCCCTCCTCTCGACAAACCCGTCCCGCTACACGACTAACAAGACCGGCCTTTGACCCCTGGCTCCTCGGGAACGCCGTTCCCGGGGACCTCCGAGCTGGCCCTGCCTGCGAAAACCCCGTCCCTGCGCCGCCCTGCGCCCGAACTGAGGCGACGAACGTCGCCTCGCAGAGCGGCCGGGACCGGGGAAAAAAAACCCAGCCGGGGGACAGGAAAAAAAAAATTCCCCCGGCTGGGGTTTTTTATTCTATATTTATTTCTGCCCTAACTACTCAACAAACTCTACTCGACCTGCAACAAAAAATACCAGCACATTAAACAGTCACGCTCAGGCAGACACAGTCTAAGCACACCGCACGCTCAACTACCCCGCTGACCGCCCCCTCCTCTCGGCAAACCCGTCCCGCTACATGACTAACACGACCGGCCTTTGACCCCTGGCTCCTCGGGAACGCCGTTCCCGGGGACCTCCGACCTGGCCCTGCCTGCGAAAACCCCGTCCCTGCGACGCCCTGCGCCCGAACTGAGGCGACGAACGTCGCCTCGCAGAGCGGCCGGGACCGGGGAAAAAAAACCCAGCCGGGGGACAGGAAAAAAAAAATTCCCCCGGCTGGGGTTTTTTATTCTATATTTATTTCTGCCCTAACTACTCAACAAACTCTACTCGACCTGCAACAAAAAATACCAGCACATTAAACAGTCACGCTCAGGCAGACACAGTCTAAGCACACCGCACGCTCAACTACCCCGCTGACCGCCCCCTCCTCTCGGCAAACCCGTCCCGCTACATGACTAACACGACCGGCCTTTGACCCCTGGCTCCTCGGGAACGCCGTTCCCGGGGACCTCCGACCTGGCCCTGCCTGCGAAAACCCCGTCCCTGCGACGCCCTGCGCCCGAACTGAGGCGACGAACGTCGCCTCGCAGAGCGGCCGGGACCGGGGAAAAAAAACCCAGCCGGGGGACAGGAAAAAAAAAATCCCCCGGCTGGGGTTTTTTATTCTGTATTTTTTTCTGCCCTAACTAGTCAAACTTTACTCCACCTGCAATAAAAACAATTCTGGCACATTAAGCAGTCATACACCTGCATAGACATTCTAAATACACCGCTCATTCCACTACCCCGCTGACTGCCCCCTGCTCTCAGCAAATCCACCCACCCGCCCAACCCCCACGACACTGCCTATGCCTATCGCTGCATCTCCCCTCAAAAAGTGCTTCCCAAAGACTTCAACGTTCTTTGCCCCTGCTGACACAGTGGCCTGAAACTAATCTCCGCCCAACTGCTGGCTGTGAACGGAACGTTACAGACATGCCAGGACTAACTGACAATAAACAGTCAGGGAGAGAAAAGAAGTCTCCCTGCTCAACATTTTCTTTGCTATTATTAAAACTACACATTATCTCACTCTACATTCATTATATCCTGAAATGAATAACATCCTCACATACAAGGTTACCTTCCAAAACTAACACTCATTCAACATTCGCTGTGTGCAACCATCACCTGCCCGAGTGGCTGATCGCCACAATTCTGCCACTGTGCCCTGAACTGCATCGCTGCTGCTCTCCCTGACCCACACTGAACGTCCTCATCGTTAGAAGAAGAGTTATACGTTACACAGTGGCACTACTGCTGGTCCTTCTTCATTTTGTACCCTCCGGCGAACATTGTCAGAGATTTCCCTTCTGGAATCCTGGTGATCCTATGACACCTGCAAAAGACAAAAGAAGGAACTCTAGAGGCTGCCTGGTGACAACAACTGGCTATCACCAAAACTGGCCTAGGTGACCTCCAGCCACATGGCCCGTGCTCACTGCCACATTATCATCCCCTTCTGTGACCGTTCCACAACGGCTACGAACCCACAAAATGACATCGCCTCACACACATATACATGCGCCGCAAACGGGACCTAAAGACACGAGAGTACCGCACGGGGTAGAGCTAATGCTGAAGCTAAAGACAGGGCCTGACAGCACACTTGGAGAGCACCGAGGTAACGGGACACAAATGCACAGAGAGGCGCGCTGCAAGACCGACCCCCCCCGCCCCCCGCAGAGAGGCGCGCTGCAAGACCGACCCCCCCCGCCCCCCGCAGAGAGGCGCGCTGCAAGACCGACCCCCCCCGCCCCCCGCAGAGAGGCGCGCTGCAAGACCGACCCCCCCCGCCCCCCGCAGAGAGGCGCGCTGCAAGACCGACGCCCCCCGCCCCCCGCAGAGAGGCGCGCTGCAAGACCGACGCCCCCCGCCCCCCGCAGAGAGGCGCGCTGCAAGACCGACCCCCCCCGCCCCCCGCAGAGAGGCGCGCTGCAAGACCGACCCCCCCCGCCCCCCGCAGAGAGGCGCGCTGCAAGACCGACCCCCCCCGCCCCCCGCAGAGAGGCGCGCTGCAAGACCGACCCCCCCCGCCCCCCGCAGAGAGGCGCGCTGCAAGACCGACCCCCCCCGCCCCCCGCAGAGAGGCGCGCTGCAAGACCGACCCCCCCCGCCCCCCGCAGAGAGGCGCGCTGCAAGACCGACCCCCCCCGCCCCCCGCAGAGAGGCGCGCTGCAAGACCGACCCCCCCCGCCCCCCGCAGAGAGGCGCGCTGCAAGACCGACCCCCCCCGCCCCCCGCAGAGAGGCGCGCTGCAAGACCGACCCCGACCCACCCACCCCCCCCCACCCCCGCAGAGAGGCGCGCTGCAAGACCGACCCCGACCCACCCACCCCCCCCAGAGAGGCGCGCTGCAAGACCGACACACCCCCCCCCCCCCGCAGAGAGGCACGCTGCAAGACCGACACCACACCCCCCCCCCCCCCCCCCCCCCGCAGATTTTACAAAACCTGAAGAGCCCCCCCACTGACACTGAAGTCTTGTGCCACCACCCCACCCGCTGTTTTGGCCCTGTGACTTATCTTTCAGAGAGCACGGTCCAGATTTCATCCTTGTCGGGAGCACGTCATCCAACTGGCGTTTCCTTGCGTCCGCCGGGTGCCTCTTCGTCACCTGCGACACAGAATGCGGCCGGTCGTGGGCGTGTCGACCCTTATCGGCATCTACCGTCCTGACGCCCTCCTCGGAAGAGCCGTACCGCTCCCGATACCTTTATTTTGCACGCGCCCCGACACCCCCCCCGTCTCACGAGGCACACAAATCCAAGAAACTGAAGAAATGCATCACCTCTACTACTTGTAAGCTGTTACATGCTCGGTGGCTCCCGGCCCGCTGCTCCGCTCTTCCGCCTACTCGCCTCTAATCCTCCGCTTTCTGAGCGGAGACCTTACGATGCCTGCAAAAGCAAAGAGAAATGGTCATTTGAACTGCTGCGTGATCTTCAGCAGTGTAGGTCTGAGCAAGCCGCTTATTGCCTCTCTCACCTTTTCTCAAAGTGCTTGGGACTCTGCTGCGTGAACCCTCCGGGAAAGAAAGGGAGGTAAACCCACGGGATGGAGAAGCCTCCCCGATCCTCGGCTCGCTCGTGGCGTTTTCTCTCCCCTGCTCGTTTACGTCGGCTGCTAGGAGAACGATTCTTCCTTCCGCTGTGCCGATGCCTCGTCGCCGCCTGTACGACAAACGGGATGTGATTTGAGCTACGACCATATTATGACACCCCCGAAAAACTAATGCTTTGGCACGCTGGTCATCTCTCACCTTGGCAAAGTCTAAGGGTGCGGGTACCCCACGTGACGCAGCGATCGACACCTATAAAATAAAACCGCGAGAGCTTGAGGGCCTCGGAGGCGTTGGTCACGCAGATCCCCTAACGTCTTCCGTTGCTCTTCGGTGAGCTGCTTCTCCCTTTGCTTTTAAACACCCCAAACCGCATGAGCGAGTCACCCCATTGTTAACAAAGACTTTCGTGAGAGCAAAGGTTTGTCTTCCGCTTCCGTCTCCCATCCGACTACTGCTAAAACACCCAAAACCCTAAATATTGACCCCACGGACAAACTAAGGCTCGTTCGACCCGCAAGACTAGGGCGCGAATCGCCGCTTGCGGAGTGTCTGCCCTCCGGCGCCTGTCGAACGCTAGGAGACTAACTCTGTGACGGCTGTCTACAGCTACTTGCCCAGAGATGGACCGTATGGTCTTTGCCAAAAGCATCGGGGCACATCTACGTATTAATTGACGACTATGAGCCTACGCTCCCCTCGTCGTTACTATGGCCACGTGTCTGGGCAGGACAGGTCCAGCTCTGACACAGACATACACCGCACAGACACCGCAAGTGACGTGATGGCGAGATGCGAGAAGACCGCGAGCGAGAAGAACGATGACCGTAGGGAAGATGCTGCCGGCAGAGAAGCCCTACGGTGACGCGATGGCACGGATGCGTCGGAGCGGGCCCGAAATGAGAGGCGACCGCTGCGGCCCGTGAGACAAAGTTACCGGTGACGCCGGAACGATGGATGGGTGAGAAGTCGGGCTTTAGGACTTAAGACCTGGGGAGGAAACCCCAGAAGATTTCTATGTGCCAAAATGACTCTCAAAAGCACAGCTCCGGGTGCCATCTAGCTCATCCCTGCGAGAGATGACCGATCGAGAACATCCTCGATGCGAGACACGATGGATGGATCCACGCTTCGGGTTATAATTGCGAGACAAGAAGGGCTCTGCCGGCGCTATGCTGATGAAGCCTAGTACTCGATGCTCTCAGGAGGGCTACGGAGATGCCTGCTGATCTCAAAGAGCTACGAAGACATCGAGACCTGAGGGTGGTGTGCTATAAGATATAGAATGCAGTAGACAAACTACGCAACGACACAGGCTGGAACTGCCCTGCCCAGAACGCGGTAGTCCGGTGCTGAAAAGTAACTCGCCGCCCCTTATGGGCGCTAAGGGTGCTGTTCCTGGACGGCCCTCTCCCCCGTACTGACTTGACGAGCCCTGCCTGCGATTCCCAACCCTGTCCCTTCCTCTCAGACCCTTCCTACCCTCGACCCTCGACTTAGCTTTCAGAGGTCCGTAGCCATCTTCCGCAGCAACCGCATGGGCTAGCTAGGATGTTCCGGGCTCGCCGGTTCCTCCGCGTCGTCTCCTAGACGCCCTCGAACCGTGCGACCGGTCGGCGTCGAGCCTGCCGATGCCGACAGCTTCCGCGACGCCGCCCTCGAAAGCGCCTCTCTCCTACTCGCTCCGGAGACGACGGTGCTGCCGTCGTCGCTTGCGGTACCTAAGAAACCGAGACGTACGAAAATCGCTGTTGTGCTTCTGACAATTCACCCGCCCCTACTCCTCCTCGCTACTGACCCGGCTCGCCTCAAATGCTCATCCGATTCAAAAGGCTGCCTGGACGGCGCTCGCAAAACCTAAGAGAAACGCTTCGCTTAGATGCCGTGGGATACTCGACACGTCGACGGGGACCTGGCCGACGCCGCCTCGCCTCGGGCTGCTCCTCCCGTGTGTGACCGCACCCTTCCGACGCTATGTCGGTCGCCTGCAAAAACCAAAGTAACGCCGGGTGAGATGCTACCCGAAACTACACCCTGCCGGCGGCTATAACCCTCTCCCGCTCCTTTACCTGGTGCGATCGCCCGCCCTACCTCTGCTGTTCGGGAATTCTCCTGCGGAGGCTCGGTTACGACCTGAAATGCGAACGACAAGGGACACGTCTACCTTCACCGACATTACGACTCCTGAACGGTAACTGCTACTCGAGCACGCCGGTAGTATCTCACCTCGCTCGACTTGCCTGCGGTGCCGCTATCTTGCTTCACGCCTTCGTAATAAAACGCTCTTATAAGCTACTCGTATAACCGTCCGTCACGTCTTCCCTCTGATGCGGCACGTCGAAATGCGGATCGCCCCTCTGCGTTGGCAAAAAATGGCATTGAACGAGTCACCTGTACGTTAACTGATGGCTTAACGATTCCAGAAGCCTCCTTTAAGTACACCACCTAGATCCTGACGGCGACCTGCCGTTAAACACGGCTCCGTCATCTCCGAAAAATGCTTCGGAGAAAACTCGGGCGCCTCCTGCATATATACGTGCTTGCCCTGAAATGGACTGTATGTCCTCTCCCTACCGAGTCTCTACTTATGAGACCATTAGCCTTTGATTGCTATTGCTATTCTTTTGTGGACTATTGCTGTGTCTCCAGGCAGAGCAGCTCCAACCCAGACACAAACACGCACAGATCGACACTGCACAAAGACAAACACCGAGACGAAACATTAAAACAAGCTCTCTAAGAATGACTCCTTGACCGGAGATGCTACTGGATGAGAAGACCGAGAGGGCTGAGAAGAATAATCCGTGGCAGGTAGAGAAGAATTGAATGCTGCGGCTGGAAACAAAAACAGAGATGAGTCACACAGGAGATGCCCTGCTTCAAGATCAAAGCGTGTAAGGATGCAGGGAAAAACTATCATAAAAGGTCTTGGCAAAGGTGGACCGCGCAAGATGGGAGATGTTAATGCAGCCTGGAAAGGTGCTGCTAAAGCAGAGCGACCTGAAACTTCCAAGACCTATCCACGTTTCGGTCTTTGTCGTGAGATAAAAGAAGCGCCCGACCGGCGCTGTGCCGATGACTAGAGACTTTTGACGCCCTAGCGATGGTGGCCGAAGCGCACGGTGTGCTGCTTCGGCGCAAAGAGCGATGAGGATGTTGTGACCTATGGAAGATCGAGGATGAAGAAAACGCAAACTACGTGACGACGCAGCCGTGGGCTGGAACTGCCCTGCCTGGCACGTGGCGGTCCCGTGCAGAAAAATAATGTGCTCCCTTTCCCTAACGAAAGGGCGCTGTGCCTGGATTGTCATCTCTCCTACGCTAGCTTGAAAACCCCTCCCTGCGATTCCCGACCTCGGACTCGCCCCAGAGGCCTCTTCGAAACCCCGGTCCCTCGACTTATCTGGGGCCTGGGGGTCTGAAGCCATCTTTGACGGCCGCTCCATCGGCTAACTGGGATATTCCTACAGATGCCGGGTTCCTCTTTGTCATCTGCACAAAAACGGCACTGGCGGTCGGCACCACGTCGGCTGACGTGGCCCTGTTCTGCAATGGTCTCCTCCTCGAAAGCGTCGTACTTTCCGCTCGCCTGCTCCGTGCCGGCATCGCTCGTGGCACCTATGATATCGAGAGGCAGAAGGTTACACTTGTGCTTGTGTGAAAGCACCGGCCCCGTGCTCCTCTTTACTACCCCGATTTATCTCAGATGTTCATCCTATTCCAAAGGCTGCCTACGTGGCACCGACAAAACGACACGGTGCTCTGTGTGCAATTAGGTAATGGGATCGGCTGTCCTGTATCCTGAAAGATGCTGTGCCTCACGTGCCTGCTACTTTCTTGGAAAATGCTGAAGCTCCGCATACGGATGCTTAAGAGATGTTCGCTCTAACCGTTGCTCTGTCATCTCACCGTTGGTCCTGTTTACCCAGATGATACCGACAGTTACGATGTAGATGGCGATGCAGGTCCCATCTTCATTGAAGTCAGAAAAAAAACCAGGAAAATGTAATGCATCTCAAATGAAGAGAAAAAAAGTAAGTGCGTGCAATTGGACCCTTTTACCTGCTCCATCCAGCTGGTACAGATTTACTCACCTGAAAAAGCCTGCTACCTGTCGGTGTACTTCTTATTATATACACTGCCAAACCTCGACTGATGCTGAAACTCTTACCTCAGGTACCACAGCTGCTGTGATTAAGAAGATGCATCTGCACAAAGAGCTTCAACAGCTCAAAAGCTGCTATTGACTCAAGGAGCACTAACCTCAGAGAGGCCTGAGAGCAGAATGATCTCCCTGATGAGAGGCTGTGGCTTATATACCCCAGGCCCCACCCACCACCCAGACCACAATCACCTGGGAGAGGGGAGGGGCTCACCACCGCAAGGCATAAAAGCACCCAGGGGAGCGGCAGCAACTTCTTCTCTGCCTTAACTTTACAGCCTGCAAAATGCTGAATGAAGAAAGCGACCCTTGCTGGAAACGATATCTGCTTTTTGCTGCGTCTATTGCACCGGTGATGTAACTGGTAAGGAATGAAACCTATTGTTTTCTGGGGTACAGATAGAAAAAGACAGAAGCGACATGGGGAAATAGTTGGCTAAATGCAATGATAATATTGATATTGGAACCAATGTTTTTTAATTTCCTCTGAAAAACCCAAAATTCTACAGGGTTATTTTTATTTTCTAGCAAGACCGTGCATGCTATGTAATTTCTAACAGAACCTGGTTCTGGATAGGATTAAAAAACAAAACAGAATTAGATGTTATCAGAATTCCTTCTCAAAAATATCACTGGTTCCAATATAACTAATTTATTGTACATGTTAACAATTTAGAGTGGCCTTGATGGTCTCTCTGACTAACTCTCTAGAGAGTCCCAAAGGACAGGAAAAAACCCCACCATGACATATATCAGAAAGTGTATGAGGCAGACTAAGTAACACCTAACTTGCTATACAAAAACAAAGAGCAAAGTGTTGGAGAATGGCTTGCAGAGCAAGGTCACGGGTCTGTGCAGGAGCTGATTACAGGCATCTGAGGTAAACAATGGAAAAAAACCAGGGTACAACTATGCTAACAAGGAAGGAGATTCAGGGCTCAGTTATGCTAATGAAGGACTGTTAGGTTAACGAAAAGAGAAACTGAGGTACAGAGTGGCCTTGATTATAATGGAAAACAACCTTGGAAAGAAAGCGAGCCAGAAGAAGGAAGATGTTGTGACGTACTTGAAATGCCACAAGGGGCTGAGATATTATAATGTAGCCTTTTAGATGTATCCGATAGATTTGTGAGTAGTATGTATGGTTTCTTTCAATAAAGTTGAAACTTGGTCTATCGTTCCTATTGAATCGACACCTTGCTTCCTCCCTCCGCCGGAGCAAAGCTTGACAGAAAACACCATAGGAGATGCCTAGATAATAGATAGAGGTGATCCTCTGCTCTGAAGAACTCAAGAAAATATCTAAGTTGACAACACCCATCTTTTGTATACGAGATACCAAATAAAGACATACGATAAGATGTACGACAACTAGATGGCTCAGAGGCACAAAGATGGCTTTGGAAAAAGTTCTGGCAAAATGAGAGGCAGCATTGCAGGGATTAGAAAGACCAAAGAAGCATCAGGGATACAATGAATTCGAAAGGGAATTGAACAAAGTACAGATGTCTTCAGGGGACCGGGATCAGAATGGACGTGCATCAAATGGGTCGGAGGACAGAAAGAGCGAGAGGGGTAATAGATGCACACAAAGAGAGGGTTCCCAAGGGGAAAAAAAGGAGCTGAAAGAGGCCTTGTGAGAGCTCCACAATGTGAGTGGAGTAGTCCTGAGTGAGCCTCGGAGACCAAAGAAGCCTTGGAGATAACAATGAGGAACTGCAAAGAGGATTTCAACAAAGTACAGATGTCATGGGGGGGTGGGGGCTGAATGAAGGCATGCTAAGCAGTTAAAAGTAAGAGAATGGAGTTCTGAAGAGCACAAAAAAAATAAAATTGAAAGAGAGCAAAACTGCTACAATACTGTCATGGAGTATATGAAAGGGCACTAAAGAGATAAAGTAATTAGGAAGGGGCAGGATAAGAAAAGAGGATTCAGAGACACAGCAAGGGCATCTAGGCAAACTACAGATGACTGAGTGAACGATCAAACGGAGACGTGCCCGACAGCAGGGCAAATGACAAGGGAGTGCTGTGTAGCAAAGAAAGAAGGGAGGATCTAAGAGAACATTAGAAATACAAAAGGAAAACGAGCGCTACCGGGTGCTGGGGAGAGGGAGCGAGGTCACGCTGGCCTTGTGACTACCATTATGTGTCTTCCTCTGTCTTGCTCCCTGACCCTCTTTTTCTTCCAACATGCGCCTGCAGGTCTCCCAGTTCCTTTTCTAGTGATTTCATCATCTCGAATTCCACTACAGCCTCTCATCCCTTTTTGGCTTCCCAGCCTTTTTCAAAGACTAATGCCCACCAGACCGTGCACCACCTTCCAGCATCCCATTTCTCCGGGCACATAGTGGCCCTGTGGCATCTATGCCTCCACTTTCCTGCAGCCTGCCAGTCATTTTCCTCTTTCTACTCCATTTGGGCCTCCACTTCTTCGTTCCTTTCACTTACCCCAAACAAGCCTCCTTCTTGCAGCCCACCTTCTGGGCTCCCTCCCTCTTGCTGCCTGCCTGCCTCCCTGTTGCAGCCTGCCTGCCTCACACCCTACCTCATTCAGACTGCCTACATCAACCCTCCCTCTTGCAGCCATCCTGCCTGACTCACGCCCTCCCTCTTGCAGTCAACTCTGCCTGCCTGCCACACACCCTCCCTCTTGCAGCCATGCCTGCCTCACTCCCTACATCTTGCAACCTCCTTATCTCAATCCCTCCCTCTTGCATCCTGCCTGACTCACATCCACCTCTTGCAGCCAAGTCTGCCTTACTGCCTGCCTTCCTCTTGCAGCCTGCCTGCCTGTCTTCCTCCCTCAAGCAGCCTGCCAAGCTCGCTCCCTCCCTCTTGCAGCCAATGCCTGCCTGCGGGGCTCGCTCCCTCCCTCTTGCAGCCAATGCCTGCCTGCAGGGCTCGCTCCCTCCCTCTTGCAGCCAATGCCTGCCTGCGGGGCTCGCTCCCTCCCTCTTGCAGCCAATGCCTGCGTGCCGGGCTCGCTCCCTCCCGCTTGCAGCCAATGCCTGCGTGCCGGGCTCGCTCCCTCCCGCTTGCAGCCAATGCCTGCGTGCCGGGCTCGCTCCCTCCCGCTTGCAGCCAATGCCTGCGTGCCGGGCTCGCTCCCTCCCGCTTGCAGCCAATGCCTGCGTGCCGGGCTCGCTCCCTCCCGCTTGCAGCCAATGCCTGCCTGCGGGGCTCGCTCCCTCCCGCTTGCAGCCAATGCCTGCCTGCGGGGCTCGCTCCCTCCCGCTTGCAGCCAATGCCTGCCTGCGGGGCTCGCTCCCTCCCTCTTGCAGCCAATGCCTGCCTGCGGGGCTCGCTCCCTCCCTCTTGCAGCCAATGCCTGCCTGCGGGGCTCGCTCCCTCCCTCTTGCAGCCAATGCCTGCCTGCGGGGCTCGCTCCCTCCCTCTTGCAGCCAATGCCTGCCTGCGGGGCTCGCTCCCTCCCGCTTGCAGCCAATGCCTGCCTGCGGGGCTCGCTCCCTCCCGCTTGCAGCCAATGCCTGCCTGCGGGGCTCGCTCCCTCCCGCTTGCAGCCAATGCCTGCGTGCCGGGCTCGCTCCCTCCCGCTTGCAGCCAATGCCTGCCTGCGGGGCTCGCTCCTTCCCTCTTGCAGCCAATGCCTGCCTGCGGGGCTCGCTCCCTCCCGCTTGCAGCCAATGCCTGCCTGCGGGGCTCGCTCCCTCCCGCTTGCAGCCAATGCCTGCGTGCCGGGCTCGCTCCCTCCCGCTTGCAGCCAATGCCTGCGTGCCGGGCTCGCTCCCTCCCGCTTGCAGCCAATGCCTGCCTGCGGGGCTCGCTCCCTCCCTCTTGCAGCCAATGCCTGCCTGCGGGGCTCGCTCCCTCCCTCTTGCAGCCAATGCCTGCCTGCGGGGCTCGCTCCTTCCCTCTTGCAGCCAATGCCTGCCTGCGGGGCTCGCTCCCTCCCTCTTGCAGCCAATGCCTGCCTGCGGGGCTCGCTCCCTCCCTCTTGCAGCCAATGCCTGCCTGCGGGGCTCGCTCCCTCCCTCTTGCAGCCAATGCCTGCCTGCGGGGCTCGCTCCCTCCCTCTTGCAGCCAATGCCTGCCTGCGGGGCTCGCTCCCTCCCTCTTGCAGCCAATGCCTGCCTGCGGGGCTCGCTCCCTCCCTCTTGCAGCCAATGCCTGCCTGCGGGGCTCGCTCCCTCCCTCTTGCAGCCAATGCCTGCCTGCGGGGCTCGCTCCCTCCCTCTTGCAGCCAATGCCTGCCTGCGGGGCTCGCTCCCTCCCTCTTGCAGCCAATGCCTGCCTGCGGGGCTCGCTCCCTCCCTCTTGCAGCCAATGCCTGCCTGCGGGGCTCGCTCCCTCCCTCTTGCAGCCAATGCCTGCCTGCGGGGCTCGCTCCCTCCCTCTTGCAGCCAATGCCTGCCTGCGGGGCTCGCTCCCTCCCTCTTGCAGCCAATGCCTGCCTGCGGGGCTCGCTCCCTCCCTCTTGCAGCCAATGCCTGCCTGCGGGGCTCGCTCCCTCCCTCTTGCAGCCAATGCCTGCCTGCGGGGCTCGCTCCCTCCCTCTTGCAGCCAATGCCTGCCTGCGGGGCTCGCTCCTTCCCTCTTGCAGCCAATGCCTGCCTGTGGGGCTCGCTTCGTCCCTCTTGCAGCCACGCCTGCATGCCGGGCTCGCTCCCTCCCGCTTGCAGCCTGCCTGCCTCCCTCCCTCCCGCTTGCAGCCTGCCTGCCTCCCTCCCTCCCGCTTGCAGTCTGACTGCCTGCCTGCCTGCCTCCCTCCCTCTTGCAGTCTGTTTGCCTGCCTGCCTGCCTCCCTCTTGCAGACTGCCTGCCTGCCTCCCTCTTGCAGACTGCCTGCCTGCCTCCCTCTTGCAGACTGCCTGCCTGCCTCCCTCTTGCAGACTGCATGCCTGCCTTCCTGCCTGCCCCCCTCTTGCTGCCTGCCTGCTCCGTCACTCTTGCTGCTAGCCTGCCTGCCTCACACCCTCCCTCTTGCAGCCTGCCTGCCTCACTCCCTCACTCTCTCTAGCAGCCTGCCTGCCTCGCTCCCTCCCTCTTGCAGCCTGACTGCCTCCCTCTCTCCCTCTTGCAACCACGCATGCCTGCCTCCCTCTCTCCCTCTTGCATCCAAGCCTCCCTTTCTCACTCCCTTCGTCTTGCAACCACGCATGCCTGCCTATCTCCCTACCTCTTGCAGCCATGCTTGCCTAACACCCTTTTTCTTGCAGCCTCCACTTTTTTCTGGCCTCTACCTCCCCCTGGCCTCCCACACCCTGTCAGCCTCCCACCTTGTTTCGGCCTCCTTTTTTTTTCTGGCCTCTACTGCCCTCCAGCCTCCCACCTCTTTTTTGGCCTCCCACCCCTTTTTGGATACCACTGTTTTCTGGCCTTTATTTCACTTCCAGTCTCCCTTTTAGGTCTCTTGCAGCTTTTCTGCACTCTTTTTAGTGGTGCCATGATGTTCTCTTTGAAGAATTGAATCGATGGAAGAATTTGAATCTACTGATGGCTTCATCTCTCTCTCTCTTCTTCACTCTTCCTGTCGTTTCTCAGGCTACAACTCTCTGTACTTCTGTCTGTTGCTCTTGTTGGTTCCAGGGGGGCATCCTACTCCCTGTCTCTTTCTTCTAGCATTGTGTCCTTCTCTCTGACTCCCTGTTGCTCAAGTGTCTTCTACATGACTTCCTGAATGCCTCCATCTTGCAGCCATACCTGCCTGCCTTTCTCCCTCTTGCACCCTGCCTGAATCCCACCCTCTTGCACCCATGCCTCCCTCCCTCCACCATTATGGCAGCATGCCTGCCTGCCTCCCTCTTGCATCCTGCCTGCCTCACTCCCTCCCTCTTCCATCCTGCCTGCCTGCCTCCCTCTTGCAGCCTGCCTGCCTGCCAGGCTCCCTCCCTCTTGCAGCCTGCCTGCCTGCCGGGCTCCCTCCCTCTTGCAGCCACGCCTGCTTGCCTCCCTCCCTCTTGCAGCCACCCCTACCTGCTTGCCTCCCTCCCTCTTGCAGCCACCCCTACCTGCTTGCCTCCCTCCCTCTTGCAGCCACGCCTGCTTGCCTCCCTCCCTCTTGCAGCCACGCCTGCTTGCCTCCCTCCCTCTTGCAGCCACGCCTGCTTGCCTCCCTCCCTCTTGCAGCCACGCCTGCTTACCTCCCTCCCTCTTGCAGTCTGACTGCCTCCCTGACTCGCCCACTATTGCCGCCTTTATTTCTTACTCCTTCTTGCAGCCATGCCTGCCTGCCTCCTTCTTGCAGCCTGCCTGCCTCCCTCCCTCTTGCAGCCACGCCTGCCTGCCTGCCTCCCTCCCTCTTGCAGCCACGCCTGCCTGCCTGCCTCCCTCCCTCTTGCAGCCACGCCTGCCTACCTGCCTCCCTCCCTCTTGCAGACACGCCTGCCTGCCTGCCACCCTCCCTCTTGCAGCCTGTTTTCCTGCCTGACTCGCTCCCTATTGCAGCCTTACTTTCTTCCTCCCTCTTGCAGCCACGCCTGCCGGGCTCCCTCTCTCTAGCAGCCTGCCTGCCGGGCTCCCTCTCTCTAGCAGCCTGCCTGCCGGGTTCCCTCCCTCTTTCAGCCATGCCTGTCTCACTCCCTCCCTCTTGCAGCCTGCCTGCCTGCCGGGCTCCCTCCCTCTTGCAGCCATGCCTGCCTGCCTGCCTCCCTCTTGCAGCCATGCCTGCCTGCCTCCCTGTTGCAGCCATGCCTGCCTGCCTCCCTCTTGCAGCCATGCCTGCCTGCCTCGCACCCTCCCTCTTGCAGCCTGCCTGCCTGCCTCGCACCCTCCCTCTTGCAGCCTGCCTGCCTGCCTCGCACCCTCCCTCTTGCAGATATGCCTGCCTCCCTCCCTCCCTCTTGCAGATATGCCTGCCTCCCTCCCTCCCTCTTGCAGATATGCCTGCCTCCCTCCCTCCCTCTTGCAGATATGCCTGCCTCCCTCCCTCCCTCTTGCAGATATGCCTGCCTCCCTCCCTCCCTCTTGCAGATATGCCTGCCTCCCTCCCTCCCTCTTGCAGATATGCCTGCCTCCCTCCCTCCCTCTTGCAGATATGCCTGCCTCCCTCCCTCCCTCTTGCAGATATGCCTGCCTCCCTCCCTCCCTCTTGCAGATATGCCTGCCTCCCTCCCTCCCTCTTGCAGCCACGCCTGCCTCCCTCCCTCCCTCCCTCTTGCAGCCACGCCTGCCTCCCTCCCTCCCTCCCTCTTGCAGACACGCCTGCCTACCTGCCTCCCTCCCTCTTGCAGACACGCCTGCCTCCCTCCCTCCCTCCCTCTTGCAGCCATGCCTGCCTGCCTCCCTCCCTCCCTCTTGCAGCCATGCCTGCCTGCCTCCCTCCCTCCCTCTTGCAGCCATGCCTACCTGCCTGCCACCCTCCCTCTTGCAGCCTTTCTTTCTTCCTCCCTCTTACAGACATGCCTGCGTCACTCTCTCCCTCTTGCAGCCTGCCTGCCTGCCTCCCTCTTGCATCCTGCCTGCCTGCCTCGCACCCTCCCTCTTGCAGCCTGCCTGCCTCGCACCCTCCCTCTTGCAGCCTGCCTGCCTCACACCCTCCCTCTTACAGCTACGCCTGCCTCACTCCCTCACTCTCTCTAGCAGCCTGCCTGCCTTGCTCCCTCCCTCTTGCAGCCTGACTGCCTCCCTCTCTCCCTCTTGCAACCACGCATGCCTGCCTCCCTCTCTCCCTCTTGCATCCAAGCCTCCCTTTCTCACTCCCTTCGTCTTGCAACCACGCATGCCTGCCTATCTCCCTACCTCTTGCAGCCATGCTTGCCTAACACCCTTTTCCTTGCAGCCTCCACTTTTTTCTGGCCTCTACCTCCCCCTGGCCTCCCACACCCTGTCAGCCTCCTACCTCGTTTCGGCCTCCTTTTTTTTCTGGCCTCTACTGCCATCAAGCCTCCCACCTCTTTTCGGCCTCCCACCCCTTTTTGGATACCACTGTTTTCTGGCCTTTATTTCACTTCCAGTCTCTCTTTTAGGTCTCTTGCAGCTTTTCTGCACTCTTTTTAGTGGTGCCATGATGTTCTCTTTGAAGAATTGAATTGATGGAAGAATTTGAATCTACTGATGGCTTCATCTCTCTCTCTCTTCTTCACTCTTCCTGTCGTTTCTCAGGCTACAACTCTCTGTACTTCTGTCTGTTGCTCTTGTTGGTTCCAGGGGGGCATCCTACTCCCTGTCTCTTTCTTCTAGCATTGTGTCCTTCTCTCTGACTCCCTGTTGCTCAAGTGTCTTCTACATGACTTCCTGAATGCCTCCATCTTGCAGCCATACCTGCCTGCCTTTCTCCCTCTTGCACCCTGCCTGAATCCCACCCTCTTGCAGCCATGCCTCCCTCCCTCCACCATTATGGCAGCATGCCTGCCTGCCTCCCTCTTGCATCCTGCCTGCCTCACTCCCTCCCTCTTGCATCCTGCCTGCCTCACTCCCTCCCTCTTGCATCCTGCCTGCCTCACTCCCTCCCTCTTCCATCCTGCCTGCCTCACTCCCTCCCTCTTCCATCCTGCCTGCCTGCCTCCCTCTTGCAGCCTGCCTGCCTGCCGGGCTCCCTCCCTCTTGCAGCCTGCCTGCCTCCCGGGCTCCCTCCCTCTTGCAGCCACGCCTGCCGGGCTCCCTCCCTCTTGCAGCCACCCCTACCTGCCTGCCACCCTCCCTCTTGCAGCCACGCCTGCTTGCCTCCCTCCCTCTTGCAGTCTGACTGCCTCCCTGACTCGCTCACTATTGCCGCCTTTATTTCTTACTCCTTCTTGCAGCCATGCCTGCCTGCCTCCTTCTTGCAGCCTGCCTGCCTCCCTCCCTCTTGCAGCCACGCCTGCCTGCCTGCCTCCCTCCCTCTTGCAGCCACGCCTGCCTGCCTGCCTCCCTCCCTCTTGCAGACACGCCTGCCTGCCTGCCACCCTCCCTCTTGCAGCATGTTTTCCTGCCTGACTCGCTCCCTATTGCAGCCTTACTTTCTTCCTCCCTCTTGCAGCCACGCCTGCCGGGCTCCCTCCCTCTTGCAGCCACGCCTGCCGGGCTCCCTCTCTCTTGCAGCCTGCCTGCCGGGCTCCCTCTCTCTTGCAGCCTGCCTGCCGGGCTCCCTCTCTCTTGCAGCCTGACTGCCTGCCTTCCTGCCTGCTTCCCTCTTGCAGCCTGCCTGCCTCACATACTCCCTCTTGCAGCCTGCCTGCCTCACATACTCCCTCTTGCAGCCTGCCTGCCTCACATACTCCCTCTTGCAGCCTGCCTGCCTCACATACTCCCTCTTGCAGCCTGCCTGCCTCCCTCTCTCCCTCTTGCAACCACGCATACCTGCCTCCCTCTCTCCCTCTTGCATCCAAGCCTCCCTTTCTCACTCCCTCCCTCTTGCAGCCATGCCTGCCTGCCTTTCTCCCTACCTCTTGCAGCCATGCCTGCCTACCGCCCTTTTCCTTGCAGCCTCCACTTTTTTCTGGCCTCTACCTCCCCCTGGCCTCCCACACCCTGTCAGCCTCCCACCTCGTTTCGGCCTCCTTTTTTTTCTGGCCTCTACTGCCCTCCAGTCTCCCACCTCTTTTCGGCCTCCCACCCCTTTTTGGATACCACTGTTTTCTGGCCTTTATTTCACTTCCAGTCTCCCTTTTAGGTCTCTTGCAGCTTTTCTGCTCTCTTTTTAGTGGTGCCATGATGTTCTCTTTCAAGAATTGAATCGATGGAAGAATTTGAATCTACTGATGGCTTCATCTCTCTCTCTTCTTCACTCTTCCTGTCGTTTCTCATGCTCCAACTCTCTGTACTTCTGTCTGTTGTTCTTGTTGGTTCCAGGCCAGCATCCTACTCCCTGTCTCTTTCTTCTAGCGTTGTGTCCTGCTCTCTGGCTCCATGTTGCTCAAGTGTCTTCTAGATGACTTCCTGAATGCCTCCCTCTTGCAGCCATGCCTACCTGCCTTCCTCCCTCTTGCACCCTGCCTGAATCCCACCCTCTTGCACCCATGCCGGCCTCCCTCCACCATTCTGGCAGCCTGTCTGCCTGCCTCCCTCTTGCAGCCATGCCTGCCTGCCTCACTCCCTCCCTCTTCCATCCTGCCTGCCTCACTCCCTCCCTCTTCCATCCTGCCTGCCTCACTCCCTCCCTCTTCCATCCTGCCTGCCTCACTCCCTCCCTCTTCCATCCTGCCTCACTCACTCCCTCTTGCAGCCACGCCTGCCTGCCTCGCACCCTCCCTCTTGCAGCCTGCCTGCCTGCCTCACACCCTCCCTCTTGCAGCCTGCCTGCCTGCCTCGCACCCTCCTTCTTGCAGCCTGCCTGCCTGCCGGGCTCCCTCCCTCTTGCAGCCATGCCTGTCTCCCTCCCTCCCTCTTGCAGCCATGCCTGTCTCCCTCCCTCCCTCTTGCAGCCATGCCTGTCTCCCTCCCTCCCTCTTGCAGCCATGCCTGCCTCCCTCCCTCCCTCTTGCAGCCACGCCTGCCTCCCTCCCTCCCTCTTGCAGCCACGCCTGCCTCCCTCCCTCCCTCTTGCAGCCACGCCTGCCTCCCTCCCTCCCTCTTGCAGCCACGCCTGCCTCCCTCCCTCCCTCTTGCAGCCACGCCTGCCTCACTCCCTCCCTCTTGCAGCCACGCCTGCCTGCCTCCCTCCCTCTTGCAGCCATGCCTGCCTGCCTCCCTCCCTCTTGCAGCCATGCCTGCCTGCCTCCCTCCCTCTTGCAGCCATGCCTGCCTGCCTCCCTCCCTCTTGCAGTCTGACTGCCTGCCTCCCTCCCTCTTGCAGTCTGACTGCCTGCCTCCCTCCCTCTTGCAGTCTGACTGCCTGCCTCCCTCCCTCTTGCAGTCTGACTGCCTGCCTCCCTCCCTCTTGCAGTCTGACTGCCTGCCTCCCTCCCTCTTGCAGTCTGACTGCCTGCCTCCCTCCCTCTTGCAGTCTGACTGCCTGCCTCCCTCCCTCTTGCAGTCTGACTGCCTGCCTCCCTCCCTCTTGCAGCCACGCCTACCTGCCTGCCACCCTCCCTCTTGCAGCCTTTCTTTCTTCCTCCCTCTTGCAGACATGCCTGCGTCACTCTCTCCCTCTTGCAGCCTTCCTGCCTGCCTCCCTCTTGCTGCTAGCCTACCTGCTTCCCTGTTGCAGCCTGCCTGCCTTGCTCCCTCCCTCTTGCAGCCTGACTGCCTCCCTCTCTCCCTCTTGCAACCACGCATGCCTGCCTCCCTCTCTCCCTCTTGCATCCAAGCCTCCCTTTCTCACTCCCTCCCTCTTGCAGCCATGCCTGCCTGCCTATCTCCCTACCTCTTGCAGCCATGCCTGCCTACCGCCCTTCTCCTTGCAACCACCACTTTTTTCTGGCCTGTACCCCCCCCGGCCTCCCACACCCTGTCAGCCTCCCACCTCGTTTCGGCCTCCTTTTTTTTCTGGCCTCTACTGCCCTCCAGCCTCCCACCTCTTTTTTGGCCTCCCACCCCTTTTTGGATACCACTGTTTTCTGGCCTTTATTTCACTTCCAGTCTCCCTTTTAGGTCTCTTGCAGCTTTTCTGCTCTCTTTTTAGTGGTGCCATGATGTTCTCTTTCAAGAATTGAATCGATGGAAGAATTTGAATCTACTGATGGCTTCATCTCTCTCTCTTCTTCACTCTTCCTGTCGTTTCTCATGCTCCAACTCTCTGTACTTCTGTCTGTTGTTCTTGTTGGTTCCAGGCCAGCATCCTACTCCCTGTCTCTTTCTTCTAGCGTTGTGTCCTGCTCTCTGGCTCCATGTTGCTCAAGTGTCTTCTAGATGACTTCCTGAATGCCTCCCTCTTGCAGCCATGCCTACCTGCCTTCCTCCCTCTTGCACCCTGCCTGAATCCCACCCTCTTGCACCCATGCCGGCCTCCCTCCACCATTCTGGCAGCCTGTCTGCCTGCCTCCCTCTTGCAGCCATGCCTGCCTGCCTCACTCCCTCCCTCTTCCATCCTGCCTGCCTCACTCCCTCCCTCTTCCATCCTGCCTGCCTCACTCCCTCCCTCTTCCAACCTGCCTGCCTCACTCCCTCCCTCTTCCATCCTGCCTCACTCACTCCCTCTTGCAGCCACGCCTGCCTGCCTCGCACCCTCCCTCTTGCAGCCTGCCTGCCTGCCTCACACCCTCCCTCTTGCAGCCTGCCTGCCTGCCTCGCACCCTCCTTCTTGCAGCCTGCCTGCCTGCCGGGCTCCCTCCCTCTTGCAGCCATGCCTGTCTCCCTCCCTCCCTCTTGCAGCCATGCCTGTCTCCCTCCCTCCCTCTTGCAGCCATGCCTGTCTCCCTCCCTCCCTCTTGCAGCCATGCCTGCCTCCCTCCCTCCCTCTTGCAGCCACGCCTGCCTCCCTCCCTCCCTCTTGCAGCCACGCCTGCCTCCCTCCCTCCCTCTTGCAGCCACGCCTGCCTCCCTCCCTCCCTCTTGCAGCCACGCCTGCCTCCCTCCCTCCCTCTTGCAGCCACGCCTGCCTCACTCCCTCCCTCTTGCAGCCACGCCTGCCTCACTCCCTCCCTCTTGCAGCCACGCCTGCCTGCCTCCCTCCCTCTTGCAGCCATGCCTGCCTGCCTCCCTCCCTCTTGCAGCCATGCCTGCCTGCCTCCCTCCCTCTTGCAGTCTGACTGCCTGCCTCCCTCCCTCTTGCAGTCTGACTGCCTGCCTCCCTCCCTCTTGCAGTCTGACTGCCTGCCTCCCTCCCTCTTGCAGTCTGACTGCCTGCCTCCCTCCCTCTTGCAGTCTGACTGCCTGCCTCCCTCCCTCTTGCAGTCTGACTGCCTGCCTCCCTCCCTCTTGCAGTCTGACTGCCTGCCTCCCTCCCTCTTGCAGTCTGACTGCCTGCCTCCCTCCCTCTTGCAGCCACGCCTACCTGCCTGCCACCCTCCCTCTTGCAGCCTTTCTTTCTTCCTCCCTCTTGCAGACATGCCTGCGTCACTCTCTCCCTCTTGCAGCCTTCCTGCCTGCCTCCCTCTTGCTGCTAGCCTACCTGCTTCCCTGTTGCAGCCTGCCTGCCTTGCTCCCTCCCTCTTGCAGCCTGACTGCCTCCCTCTCTCCCTCTTGCAACCACGCATGCCTGCCTCCCTCTCTCCCTCTTGCATCCAAGCCTCCCTTTCTCACTCCCTCCCTCTTGCAGCCATGCCTGCCTGCCTATCTCCCTACCTCTTGCAGCCATGCCTGCCTACCGCCCTTCTCCTTGCAACCACCACTTTTTTCTGGCCTGTACCCCCCCCGGCCTCCCACACCCTGTCAGCCTCCCACCTCGTTTCGGCCTCCTTTTTTTTCTGGCCTCTACTGCCCTCCAGCCTCCCACCTCTTTTTTGGCCTCCCACCCCTTTTTGGATACCACTGTTTTCTGGCCTTTATTTCACTTCCAGTCTCCCTTTTAGGTCTCTTGCAGCTTTCCTGCACTCTTTTTAGTGGTGCCATGATGTTCTCTTTGAAGAATTGAATCGATGGAAGAATTTGAATCTACTGATGGCTTCATCTCTCTCTCTCTTCTTCACTCTTCCTGTCGTTTCTCAGGCTACAACTCTCTGTACTTCTGTCTGTTGCTCTTGTTGGTTCCAGGGGGGCATCCTACTCCCTGTCTCTTTCTTCTAGCATTGTGTCCTTCTCTCTGACTCCCTGTTGCTCAAGTGTCTTCTACATGACTTCCTGAATGCCTCCCTCTTGTAGCCATGCCTGCCTGCCTTTCTCCCTCTTGCACCCTGCCTGAATCCCACCATCTTGCAGCCATTGCTCCCTCCCTCCACCATTCTGGCAGCCTGTCTGCCTGCCTCCCTCTTCCATGCTGCCTGCCTCACTCTCTCCCTCTTCCATGCTGCCTGCCTCACTCTCTCCCTCTTCCATGCTGCCTGCCTCACTCTCTCCCTCTTCCATGCTGCCTGCCTCACTCTCTCCCTCTTCCATGCTGCCTGCCTCACTCTCTCCCTCTTCCATGCTGCCTGCCTCACTCTCTCCCTCTTCCATGCTGCTTGTCTCACTCCCTCCCTCTTCCATCCTGCCTGCCTGCCTACCTGCCTCCCTCCCTCTTGTAGTCTGCCTGCCTCGCACCCTCCCTCTTGCATCCTGCCTGCCTGCCTGCCTCGATCCCTCTTGCAGCCATGCCTGCCTGCCTCGATCCCTCTTGCAGCCATGCCTGCCTGCCTCGATCCCTCTTGCAGTCTGACTGCCTGCCTCGATCCCTCTTGCAGTCTGACTGCCTGCCTCGATCCCTCTTGCAGTCTGACTGCCTGCCTGCCACCATCCCTCTTGCAGCCTGTATTCCTGCCTGACTCGCTCCCTATTGCAGCCTTTCTTTCTTCCTCCCTCTTGCAGACATGCCTGCGTCACTCTCTCCCTCTTGCAGCCATGCCTGCCTCCCTCTTGCAGCCTGCCTGCCTGCCTCCCTCTTGCAGCCTGCCTGCCTGCCTCCCTCTTGCAGCCTGCCTGCCTGCCTCCCTCTTGCAGCCTGCATGCCTGCATGCCTGCCTGCCTCCCTCGTCTGCTAGCCTACCTGCTTCCCTCTTTCAGCCTGCATGCCTGCCTCTCTCTTGTAGCCATGTTTTCCTCACACCCTCCCTCTTGCACCCTGCCTGAATCCCACCCTCTTGCAGCCATGCCTCCCTCCCTCCACCATTATGGCAGCCTGCCTGCCTGCCTCCCTCTTCCATGCTGCCCGCCTCATACTCTCTTCCATGCTGCCTGCCTCACTCTCTCCCTCTTCCATGCTGCCTGCCTCACTCTCTCCCTCTTCCATGCTGCCTGCCTCACTCTCTCCCTCTTCCATGCTGCCTGCCTCACTCTCTCCCTCTTCCATGCTGCCTGCCTGCCTGCCTCCCTCTTCCATCCTGCCTGCCTGCCTGCCTCCCTCTCCCATCCTGCCTGTCTGCATCCCTCCTGCTGCATGCCTAGCTGCCTCCCTCCCTCTTGCAGCCATGCCTGCCGGGCTCCCTCCCTCTTGCAGCCATGCCTGCCGGGCTCCCTCCCTCTTGCAGCCATGCCTGCCTGCCTCCCTCCCTCTTGCAGCCATGCCTGCCTGCCTCCCTCCCTCTTGCAGCCATGCCTGCCTGCCTCCCTCCCTCTTGCAGCCATGCCTGCCTCCCTCCCTCCCTCTTGCAGTCTGACTGCCTGCCTGACTCGCTCCCTATTGCAGCCTTTATTTCTTCCACCCTCTTGCAGCCACGCCTGCCTGCCTCGCACCCTCCCTCTTGCAGCCTGCCTGCCTGCCTCGCACCCTCCTTCTTGCAGCCTGCCTGCCTGCCGGGCTCCCTCCCTCTTGCAGCCATGCCTGTCTCCCTCCCTCCCTCTTGCAGCCACGCCTGTCTCCCTCCCTCCCTCTTGCAGCCACGCCTGCCTCCCTCCCTCCCTCTTGCAGCCACGCCTGCCTCCCTCCCTCCCTCTTGCAGCCACGCCTGCCTCCCTCCCTCCCTCTTGCAGCCACGCCTGCCTCCCTCCCTCCCTCTTGCAGCCACGCCTGCCTCCCTCCCTCCCTCTTGCAGCCACGCCTGCCTCCCTCCCTCCCTCTTGCAGCCACGCCTGCCTCCCTCCCTCCCTCTTGCAGCCACGCCTGCCTCCCTCCCACCCTCTTGCAGCCACGCCTGCCTCCCTCCCACCCTCTTGCAGCCACGCCTGCCTCCCTCCCTCCCTCTTGCAGCCACGCCTGCCTACCTCCCTCCCTCTTGCAGCCATGCCTGCCTGCCTCTATCCCTCTTGCAGTCTGACTGCCTGCCACCCTCCCTCTTGCAGCCTTTCTTTCTTCCTCCCTCTTGCAGACATGCCTGCGTCACTCTCTCCCTCTTGCAGCCTGCCTGCCTGCCTCCCTCTTGCAGCCTGCCTGCCTGCCTCCCTCTTGCAGCCTGCCTGCCTGCCTCCCTCTTGCAGCCTGCCTGCCTGCCTCCCTCTTGCAGCCTGCCTGCCTGCCTCCCTCTTGCAGCCTGCCTGCCTGCCTCCCTCTTGCAGCCTGCCTGCCTGCCTCCCTCTTGCAGCCTGCCTGCCTGCCTCCCTCTTGCAGCCTGCCTGACTGCCTTCCTGCCTGACTCCCTCTTGCTGCTAGCCTACCTGCTTCCCTCTTGCAGCCTGCCTGCCTCACATACTCCCTCTTGCAGCCTGCCTGCCTCCCTCTCTCCCTCTTGCATCCAAGCCTCCCTTTCTCACTCCCTCCCTCTTGCAGCCATGCCTGCCTGCCTATCTCCCTACCTCTTGCAGCCATGCCTGCCTACCGCCCTTCTCCTTGCAGCCTCCACTTTTTTCCTGGCCTCTACCTCCCCCTGGCCTCCCACACCCTGTCAGCCTCCCACCTCTTTTCAGCCTCCTTTTTTTTCTGGCCTCTACTGCCCTCCAGCCTCCCACCTCTTTTTTGGCCTCCCACCCCTTTTTGGATACCACTGTTTTCTGGCCTTTATTTCACTTCCAGTCTCCCTTTTAGGTCTCTTGCAGCTTTTCTGCACTCTTTTTAGTGGTGCCATGATGTTCTCTTTGAAGAATTGAATCGATGGAAGAATTTGAATCTACTGATGGCTTCATCTCTCTCTCTTCTTCACTCTTCCTGTCGTTTCTCATGCTCCAACTCTCTGTACTTCTGTCTGTTGTTCTTGTTGGTTCCAGGCCAGCATCCTACTCCCTGTCTCTTTCTTCTAGCGTTGTGTCCTGCTCTCTGACTCCCTGTTGCTCAAGTGTCTTCTAGATGACTTCCTGAATGCCTCCCTCTTGCAGCCATGCCTGCCTGCCTTCCTCCCTCTTGCACCCTGCCTGAATCCCACCCTCTTGCACCCATGCCTGCCTCCCTCCACCATTCTGGCAGCCTGTCTGCCTGCCTCCCTCTTGCTGAATGCCTGCCTCACTCTCTCCCTCTTCCATGCTGCCTGCCTCACTCCCTCCCTCTTGCATCCTGCCTGCCTCACTCCCTCCCTCTTCCATCCTGCCTCACTCACTCCCTCTTGCAGCCACGCCTGCCTCACTCACTCCCTCTTGCAGCCACGCCTGCCTCACTCACGCCCTCTTGCAGCCATGCCTGCCTGCCTTTCTCCCTCTTGCACCCTGCCTGAATCCCACCCTCTTTCAGCCATGCCTCCCTCCCTCCACCATTATGGCAGCCTGCCTCCCTCTTCCATCCTGCCTGCCTGACTCTCTCCCTCTTCCATCCTGCCTGCCTGCCTGCCTTCCTCTCCCATCCTGCCTACTTGCCTCCCTCCTGCTGTATGCCTAGCTGCCTCCCTCCCTCTTGTAGTCTGCCTGCCTCGCACCCTCCCTCTTGCAGCCTGCCTGCCGGGCTCCCTCCCTCTTGCAGCCATGCCTGTCTCCCTCCCTCCCTCTTGCAGATTGCCTCCCTCCCTCCCTCTTGCAGATTGCCTCCCTCCCTCCCTCTTGCAGATTGCCTCCCTCCCTCCCTCCCTCTTGCAGATTGCCTCCCTCCCTCCCTCCCTCTTGCAGCCACGCCTGCCTGCCTCCCTCCCTCTTGCAGCCACGCCTGCCTGCCTGCCTCCCTCCCTCTTGCAGCCACGCCTGCCTGCCTGCCTCCCTCCCTCTTGCAGCCACGCCTGCCTGCCTCCCTCCCTCCCTCTTGCAGCCACGCCTGCCTGCCTCCCTCCCTCCCTCTTGCAGCCATGCCTGTCTCCCTCCCTCCCTCTTGCAGATTGCCTCCCTCCCTCCCTCCCTCTTGCAGCCACGCCTGCCTGCCTCCCTCCCTCTTGCAGCCACGCCTGCCTGCCTCCCTCCCTCTTGCAGCCACGCCTGCCTGCCTCCCTCCCTCCCTCTTGCAGCCACGCCTGCCTGCCTCCCTCCCTCCCTCTTGCAGCCACGCCTGCCTGCCTCCCTCCCTCCCTCTTGCAGCCACGCCTGCCTGCCTCCCTCCCTCCCTCTTGCAGCCACGCCTGCCTGCCTGCCTCCCTCCCTCTTGCAGCCACGCCTGCCTGCCTGCCTCCCTCCCTCTTGCAGCCACGCCTGCCTGCCTGCCTCCCTCCCTCTTGCAGCCACGTCTGCCTGCCTGCCTCCCTCCCTCTTGCAGCCACGCCTGCCACCCTCCCTCTTGCAGCCTTTTTTGCTGCCTGACTCGCTCCCTATTGCAGCCTTTCTTTCTTCCTCCCTCTTGCAGACATGCCTGCGTCACTCACTCTCTCTTGCAGCCTGCCTGCCTCTCTCCCTCCCTCTTGCAACATGCCATCCGGGCTCCCTCCTTCTTGCAGCCACGCCTGCCTGCCGGGCTCCCTCCCTCTTGCAGCCTGCCTCACTCCCTGCCAGCTTGCATCCTGCTGACTCACTCCCTCCCTCTTTCATACTGCCTGCCTCAATCCATCCCTCTTGCAGATTGCCTGCCTGCCTCCCTCCCTCTTGCAGCCACGCCTGCCTGCCTGCCTCCCTCCCTCTTGCAGCCACGCCTGCCTGCCTCCCTCCCTCCCTCTTGCAGCCACGCCTGCCTGCCTCCCTCCCTCCCTCTTGCAGCCACGCCTGCCTGCCTCCCTCCCTCCCTCTTGCAGCCACGCCTGCCTCCCTCCCTCCCTCCCTCTTGCAGCCACGCCTGCCTCCCTCCCTCCCTCCCTCTTGCAGCCACGCCTGCCTGCCTGCCTCCCTCCCTCTTGCAGCCACGCCTGCCACCCTCCCTCTTGCAGCCTTTTTTGCTGCCTGACTCGCTCCCTATTGCAGCCTTTCTTTCTTCCTCCCTCTTGCAGACATGCCTGCGTCACTCACTCTCTCTTGCAGCCTGCCTGCCTCTCTCCCTCCCTCTTGCAACATGCCATCCGGGCTCCCTCCTTCTTGCAGCCACGCCTGCCTGCCGGGCTCCCTCCCTCTTGCAGCCTGCCTCACTCCCTGCCAGCTTGCATCCTGCTGACTCACTCCCTCCCTCTTTCATACTGCCTGCCTCAATCCATCCCTCTTGCAGATTGCCTGCCGGGCTCCCTCCCTCTTGCAGCCACGCCTGCATGCCTGCCTCCCTCCCTCTTGCAGAAAAGTCTTCCTGCCCCACCCCCTCCCTCTTGCAGCCTGCCTGCCCCACCCCCTACCTCTTGCAGCCACGCCTGCCTCACTCCCTCCCTCTTGCAGCCATGCCTGCCTCACTCCCTCCCTCTTGCAGCCATGCCTGCCTCACTCCCTCCCTCTTGCAGCCATGCCTGCCTCACTCCCTCCCTCTTGCAGCCATGCCTGCCTCACTCCCTCCCTCTTGCCTCATGCTGACTCACTCCCTGCATCTTGCGGCCTGCCTGCCTCGCTCCCTCCCTCTTGCAGCCTCCACTTTTTTCTGGCCTCTACCTCCCCCTGGCCTCCCACATCCTGTCAGCCTCCCACCTCGTTTCGGCCTCCTTTTTTTCCTGGCCTCTACTGCCATCAAGCCTCCCACCTCTTTTCGGCCTCCCACCCCTTTTTGGATACCACTGTTTTCTGGCCTTTATTTCACTTCCAGTCTCTCTTTTAGGTCTCTTGCAGCTTTCCTGCACTCTTTTTAGTGGTGCCATGATGTTCTCTTTGAAGAATTGAATCGATGGAAGAATTTGAATCTACTGATGGCTTCATCTCTCTCTCTTCTTCACTCTTCCTGTCGTTTCTCAGGCTCCAGCTCTCTGTACTTCTGTCTGTTGCTCTTGTTGGTTCCAGGCCAGCATCCTACTCCCTGTCTCTCTCTCTTCTACAGTTGTGTCCTGCTCTCTGGCTCCCTGTTGCTCAAGTGTCTTCTAGATGACTTCCTGAATGCCTCCCTTTTGCAGCCATGCCTGCCTCACTCCCTCTTCCCACAGCTCATTTCTCTCTTTGTAGTCTCAACCCATCTTGATCTCTTTCCCTCTGTCTTGCTCCCTGACCCTCTTTTTCTTCCAACGTGCGCCTGTAGGACTCCCCCTTGCTTTTCTAGTGATTTCACCATCTCGAATTCCACTACGGCCTCTCATCCCTTTTTGGCTTTCCAGCCTTTTTCAAACACTAATGCCCATCAGACCATAAACCACCTTCCAGCGTCCCCTTTTTCCTGGCAGATAGTTGCCCTGTGGCATCTATGCCTCACTTTCCTGCAGCCTGCCAGTCATTTTGCTCCTTCCACTCCATTTTGGCCTCCACTTTTTCCTGCCTTTCACTTACCGCAAGCCTCCCTCCCTCTTGCAGCCTGCCTCCCTCCCTCCCTCTTGCAGCCTGCCTCCCTCCCTCCCTCTTGCAGCCTGCCTCCCTCCCTCCCTCTTGCAGCCATGCCTGCGACACTCCCTCTGTCTTGCAGCCATGCCTGCATGCCTGCCTCCCTCTTGCAGCCATGCCTGCATGCCTGCCTCCCTCTTGCGGCCATGCTTGCCTGCCTTACTCCCTCTTGCACCCTGCCTGAATCCCACAATCTTGCAGCCATGCCTGCCTCCCTCCACCATTCTGGCAGCTTGCATGCCTGCCTGCCTCTTGCTGAATGCCTGCCTGCCTCACTCCCTCCCTCGCTGTTGCATCCTGTCTGTCTGCCGAACTCCCTCTTCCATCATGCCTGACTGCCTCCTGCAGCATGCCTAGCTGCCTCCCTCCCTCTTGCAGCCACGCCTGCCTCCCTCCCTCCCTCTTGCAGCCACGCCTGCCTCCCTCCCTCCCGCTTGCAGCCACGCCTGCCTCCCTCCCTCCCGCTTGCAGCCAAACCTGCCTACCTCCCTCGATCCCTCTTACAGCCAAACCTGCCTACCTACCTCGATCCCTCTTGCAGCCATGCCTGCCTGCCTGCCTCCCTCTTGCAGCCATGCCTGCCTGCCTGCCTCCCTCTTGCAGCCATGCCTGCCTGCCTGCCTCCCTCTTGCAGCCATGCCTGCCTGCCTGCCTCCCTCTTGCAGCCTGCCTGCCTGCCTCCCTCTTGCAGCCTGCCTGCCTGCCTCCCTCTTGCAGCCTGCCTGCCTGCCTCCCTCTTGCAGCCTGCCTGCCTGCCTCCCTCTTGCTGCTAGCCTGCATGCCTGCCTCTCTCTTGTAGCCATGTTTGCCTCACACCCTCCCTCTTGCAGCCTGCCTGCCTCACACCCTCTTGCAGCCACGCCTGCCTCACTCCCTCTAGCAGCCTGCCTGCCTCACTCCCTCCCTCTTGCAGCCTAACTGCCTCCCTCTCTCCCTCTTGCAACCATGCATGCCTGCCTCCCTCTCTCCCTCTTGCATCCAAGCCTCCCTTTCTCACTCCCTCCCTCTTGCAGCCATGCCTGCCTATCTCCCTCCCTCTTGCAGTCACGCCTGCCTGCCTCCCTCCCTCCCTCTTGCAGCCTGCCTGCCTCCCTCCCTCCCTCTTGCAGCCACATCTGCCTCCCTCCCTCCCTCTTGCAGCCACATCTGCCTCCCTCCCTCCCTCTTGCAGCCACGCCTGCCTGCCTCCCTCCCTCCCTCTTGCAGCCACGCCTGCCTGCCTCCCTCCCTCCCTCTTGCAGCCACGCCTGCCTGCCTCACTCCCTCCCTCTTTCAGCCTCCACTTTTTTCTGGCCTCTACCTCCCCCTGGCCTCCCACACCCTGTCAGCCTCCCACCTCTTTTCGGCCTCCCACCCCTTTTTGGATACCACTGTTTTCTGGCCTTTATTTCACTTCCAGTCTCCCTTTTAGGTCTCTTGCAGCTTTTCTGCTCTCTTTTTAGTGGTGCCATGATGTTCTCTTTCAAGAATTGAATCGATGGAAGAATTTGAATCTACTGATGGCTTCATCTCTCTCTCTCTTCTTCACTCTTCCTGTCGTTTCTCAGGCTCCAACTCTCTGTACTTCTGTCTTTCTTGTTGGTTCCAGGCCAGCATCCTACTCCCTGTCTCTTTCTTCTAGCGTTGTGTCCTGCTCTCTGGCTCCATGTTGCTCAAGTGTCTTCTAGATGACTTCCTGAATGCCTCCCTCTTGCAGCCATGCCTGCCTGCCTTTCTCCCTCTTGCACCCTGCCTGAATCCACCCTCTTGCAGTCATGCCTCCCTCCCTCCGCCATTATGGCAGCCTGCCTGCCCGCCTCACTCTCTCCCTCTTGCAGCCTGCATGCCTCACTCTCTCCCTCTTGCAGCCTGCATGCCTCACTCTCTCCCTCTTGCAGCCTGCATGCCTCACTCCCTCCCTCTCCCATCCTGCCTACTTGCCTCCCTCCTGCTGTATGCCTAGCTGCCTCCCTCCCTCTTGTAGTCTGCCTGCCTCACTCCCTCCCTATTGCAGCCATGCCTACCTCACTCCCTCCCTATTGCAGCCATGCCTGCCTCACTCCCTCCCTCTTGCCTCATGCTGACTCACTCCCTGCATCTTGCTGCCTGCCTGCCTCGCTCCCTCCCTCTTGCAGCCATGCCTGCCTGCCTACTTCCCTCCCTCTTGCAGCCTCCACTTTTTTCTGGCCTCTACCTCCCCCTGGCCTCCCACATCCTGTCAGCCTCCCACCTCTTTTCGGCCTCCTTTTTTTTCTGGCCTCTACTGCCCTACAGCCTCCCACCTCTTTTCGGCCTCCCACCCCTTTTTGGATACCACTGTTTTCTAGCTTTTATTTCATTTCTAATCGCTCTTTTAGGTCTCTTCCAGCTTTCCTGCACTCTTTTTAGTGGTGCCATGATGTTCTCTTTGAAGAATTGAATCGATGGAAGAATTTGAATCTACTGATGGCTTCATCTCTCTCTCTTCTTCACTCTTCCTGTCGTTTCTCAGGCTCCAGCTCTCTGTACTTCTGTCTGTTGCTCTTGTTGGTTCCAGGCCAGCATCCTACTCCCTGTCTCTCTCTCTTCTACAGTTGTGTCCTGCTCTCTGGCTCCCTGTTGCTCAAGTGTCTTCTAGATGACTTCCTGAATGCCCCCCTCTTGCAGCCATGCCTGCCTCACTCCCTCTTCCCACAGCTCATTTCTCTCTGTCTTTGTAGTCTCAACCCATCTTGATCTCTTTCCCTCTGTCTTGCTCCCTGACCCTCTTTTTCTTCCAACGTGCGCCTGTAGGTCTCCCCCTTGCTTTTCTAGTGATTTCACCATCTCGAATTCCACTACGGCCTCTCATCCCTTTTTGGCTTTCCAGCCTTTTTCAAACACTAATGCCCATCAGACCATAAACCACCTTCCAGCGTCCCCTTTTTCCTGGCAGATAGTTGCCCTGTGGCATCTATGCCTCACTTTCCTGCAGCCTGCCAGTCATTTTGCTCCTTCCACTCCATTTTGGCCTCCACTTTTTTCTGCCTTTCACTTACCGCAAGCCTGCCTCCCTCTTGCAGCCTGCCTCGCTCCCTCCCTCTTGCAGCCTGCCTCGCTCCCTCCCTCCTGCAGCCTGCCTCGCTCCCTCCCTCTTGCAGCCATGCCTGCCTCGCTCCCTCCCTCTTGCAGCCATGCCTGCCTCTCTCCCTACGTCTTGCAGACATGCCTAGCTCAATCCTTCCCTCTTGCATCCTTCCTGACTCGCTCCCTCCATCTTTCAGCCAAGCCTGCCTGCCTGAATCGCTTCCTCTTGCAGCCTGCCTGTCTGCCTGACTCCCTCCGTCTTGCAGCCTTCCTGCCTTCCTCCGTCTTGCAGCCTGCCTGCCTGCCTGCCTCCCTCCCTCTTGCAGCCTGCCTGCCTGCCTCCCTCCCTCTTGCAGCCTGCCTGCCTGCCTGCCTGCCTCTTGCAGCCAGGCCTGCCTGCCTGCCTCTTGCAGCCGGCCTGCCTCACTCTCTCCCTCTTGCAGCCGGCCTGCCTCACTCTCTCCCTCTTGCAGCCTGCCTGCCTTGCAGGCATGTTTGACTCACCCCCTTCCTCTTGCTACCTGCCTGCCTGCCTGCCTCCCTCTTGCTGCCTGCCTGCCTGCTCCCTCCCTCTTGCTGCCTGCCTGCCTGCTCCCTCCCTCTTGCTGCCTGCCTGCCTGCTCCCTCCCTCTTGCTGCCTGCCTGCCTGCTCCCTCCCTCTTGCTGCCTGCCTGCCTGCTCCCTCCCTCTTGCTGCCTGCCTGCCTGCCTCCCTCTTGCTGCCTGCCTGCCTGCCTCCCTCTTTCAGCCTGCCTGCCTGCCTCCCTCTTTCAGCCTGCCTGCCTGCCTCCCTCTTTCAGCCTGCCTGCCTGCCTCCCTCTTTCAGCCTGCCTGCCTGCCTCCCTCTTTCAGCCTGCCTGCCTGCCTCGCTCCCTCTTGCAGCCTGCCTCACTTCCACCATCTTGCATCCTACCTGCCTCTCTCCCTGCCTCTTACAGCCTGCCTGCCTCTCTCCCTCCCTCTTGCAGATTGCCTGCCGGGCTCCCTCCCTCTTGAATCCTGCCTGACTCACTCCCTCCCTCTTGCAGACAAGTCTGCCTGCCTGCCTTCCTCCCTATTGCAGCCTGTCTTCCTGCCTGACTCCTTCCCACTTGATGCCTGCCTCACTCCCTCCCTCTTGCAGCCTGCCTGCCTCACTCCCTCCCTCTTGCAGCCTGCCTGCCTCACTCCCTCCCTCTTGCATCCTGCTGACTCACTCCCTGCATCTTGCAGCCTACCTGCCTCACTCCCTCCCTCTTGCAGCCACGCCTGCCTGCCTCCCTCGATCCCTCTTGAAACCATGCCTGCCTCCCTCGATCCCTCTTGCAGCCTTCCTGCCTCCCTCGATCCCTCTTGCAGCCTTCCTGCCTCCCTCGATCCCTCTTGCAGCCATGCCTGCCTGCCTACTTCCCTTCCTCTTGCAGCCTCTACTTTTTTCTGGCCTCCCACACCCTGTCAGCCTTCCACCTCTTTTCAGCCTCCCACCCCTTTTTGGATACCAGAGTTTTCTCCCCTTTATTTCCCTTCCAGCCTCTCTTTTACGTCTTTCCAGCTTTTCTGCACTCTTTTTAGTGGTCCCTTTATGTTCTCTTTGAAGAATTGAATCGATGGAAGAATTTGAATCTACTGATGGCTTCACCTCTCTCTCTGTTCTTCACGCTTCTTGTCGTTTCTCAGGCTCCAACTCTCTGTCCTTCTCTCTGTTGCTCTTGTTGGTTCCAGGCCAGCGTCCTACTCCCTGTCTCACTTCCGCAGTCGTCTCCTGCTCTCTGGCTCCCTGTTGCTCGCCTGTCTTCTACATGCCTCAATGCTGCCTCCTCTCTTTCCTGATCCCTCTGGCCTGTTCCCATCGCTCGCTTGATGCTCTTTCTCCACCTCTCTGCCTCGGTGCTGTCTCTCTTCTCATCTCTTGGTTGCTAATGTTTCTTTCTCCATCACTGCCTTGCTGCCTGTCCCTTTTCTCTTTTTCTTGGTCCTCCATCCTCTCCCGAACATTTTGCCTGTAGAAATCCATACCCCTCTCTGTGGTGGTCTTTCCCGGTATAAACCAATGCCCAGCTCCCTATGCCGTTCTCTCCTGCTCTGGGGCCTTTTCCCTTTCACCTTGTAGCCCGTCCCGATCCCTCTCCCTTTCTCCCTCTCTCGCTCTCTCACCCCTTCAATCCCTCTGCTTTCTTGACTGTCTCCTGCTCTCCCTCCTGCCCACCTTCCTTTCACCCCACGTTTAATTTCTCTCTTTCTCTCTTTCTAGTCTCCACCTATCATTATCTCTCTTTCTCCTTCTTGCTTCATGACCCTGATTTTCTTTCACCATGCGCTGACAGGTCTCCTCCTTGGTTTTCTAGTGATTTCTCCATCCCTAATTCCCCCACGGCCTCTCACTCCTTTTTGGCTTCCCAGCCCCTTTCAAACTCTAATGTCCATCAGAACTCGCACCCCCTTCCGGCATCTACTTTTTCCTGGCCTATGTTTGCCCTGTGGCCTCCCACCACATTTCAGGGCCCCCTGAAATACTGCCCCCAAAAGAGTCTCCTGAAAAATCCTGAATGCAGAGCTGTGTGGCACAGCGAGTGCTGTGCTGTTCTCCTGAGCACTGACCCGTGCGGTGCAGGCAGTGCCGGGCTGTTCTGCAGTGCCGGAGCCGTGCAGTACGAAGAGTGCTGCGCTATTGTTTGGTACCTGGGCCTACCCAGAGCTGTTAGAGATAATCGCATAGCCACTGTCAAAAAAGATGGATCGCAACTGTTGCCATAACATCGATGAAGAAATCCTGAACCTTAGATGAACTTTGCTTCATTATAATACCAAAACACCCCTCCTGCTGGAAGGCTGCCCGCTTCTACCCAACTGGTGGGTGGTGGGCGACGGGCGGCTACTCACCCTCCTGCCCCTGCTGCAGCTCCAGCACCCGGTAGGGGCGGGGGCCATGTGGGGCACAGGGGGGTGGCCATGGGCCGGGCGCTGTGGGTCACTGTTAGGTGCCCTGGGGTTGGTGCCGTGGGTTGCTTTGGGTCACTGTGGGTCCCTGGGGCGGGTGCTGTGGGTCATTGTGGGTCTCCATGGGTCACTGTTAAGTGCCCTGGGGTGGGTGCCGTGGGTTGCTGTGGGTCACTGTGTGTCCCTGGGGTGGGTGCTGTGGGTCACTGTGCATCTCCATGGGTCGCTGTGGATTGCCGTGGGTCGCTGTGGGTCCATGCGGTGGGTACTGAGGGTCACTGTGGGTCCCTGGGGCGGGTGCTGTGGGTCACTGTAGGTCCCTGGGGCAGGTGGGCTCTGTGTCGCTGTGGGTCTCCATGGGTCACTGTGGGTTCCTAGAGTGGGTGATGAGGGTCACTGTGGGTCCCTGGGGCGGGTGCTGTGGATCACCGTTGGTCTCTATGGGTCACTGCGGGTCCCTGGGGCAGGTGCTGTGGGTCACTGTGGGTCGCCGTGGGTCCCTGGAGGGTGTTATAAATGATCGCATCCATATTTAGTCATAAACAAAATTTCCAATTTTTTAAATAAACAAAGATAAGCAAAACCAGCGCTGGACCGGGAGCCCCTGCTCTACCTGGCCCGTGCCGACTGGTTTCCCTCCTCAGTATTTATTCTCTCTCTCCTCATACATATTTATACCCTTTAATACAAACTCATAGGATTGCCGGGAAAAGGGTGTGTTTCTGGAGATCTTTCTCCCGCATGCTCTCTTTGTCTGTTGGGGTATTTTTCGCCCCTCTCTGGTGGTCGTGGGATGAATCCCCAGCCTGCCCTTTTGGTGACCCCGAACTTCGCGCATGCGTCTTACAGACAACTTCTTCTTGGGCCGGGTAACTGTAAACAGCCTGAACAGAACTGGTTGGACCGGCCCGTTAGAACACGGCATCAGGATGGCTTTGTAAAAACCAAAGAGAGCTCTTTAGACATTACGTCACCCTGCCCCCTCAAACCTGCAGTTATACAAAAACACTTCAGTCAAAAATACATGTAAAAAGAGCAGGATTTTAAACTTATTCTACACCGTGCAGAACCATATGCTGAGGTGGGTGAAAATGGACTAAAAAGTCCTAACATTCTTGTATAACACGAATCATGTAAACTTATTTTACACCTCACATTCTCCCCCACATCCCTTCCTGCCCCCCATATTCCCTCCTGCCCCCCATGTCCCCCCCTACATCCCTCCTGCCCCCCACATCCTGTCCTGCCTCCTGCATCCCCCCTACAACCCCAACCTGCCCCCCCACATCCCCCCTGCATACCATAAACCCCCCACACCCCCTTCCTGCCCTCCCCACCCTATCCTGCCCCCCCACATCCCCTCCTGCCCCCCCATTTCCGCCCACACATACCCCTGCCCCCCATATCCCCCACACACTCCCTTCCGGCCCTCCCAATGGCATCCTGCCCCCCACATGCCCCCCACATCCTCCCCTGCTCCCCATATCCCCCCCACACTCCCCTCTGCCCCCCACATCCTCCCATGCCCCCCACATCCCCCCCACACCCCCCTCCTGCCCATCCCATCCTGCCCCCCACACCCCCCCCCATGCCCCCGTACCGACGAATCTGCGGGCGGCGGCGGGGTCGTGCTGCCGGTGCCAGCCGTGGGGCCAGCCCATCAGCACGGCGTTGGGGCGCAGGGCCCCCAGCCCGCAGCCCTGCACCAGCACCGCCAGCCCCGGCCCCCGCCCCGCCCCACCAGCACATGCATGAAGCACACACCCCCCCCCCCCGCCAGCCCCGCCTGCAGCGCCTGGGGGGACGGAGGTGGTCAGGGGGTGTCCCCGCGCAGGGGGCAGTCCCCGTGTGCCCCCCGACCCGCCAGCCCCGGGGACACGGTTCTAGAGGGACCCAGCCCCATCATATTCCATAAGGACCAGGGGGGCCGGGCAGCCCCACAGGGACCCCCAACCCCACAGTCACCCCACCCCACAGCCCTCCAGCCCCTATAGGCACCCCTACAGCCCCCCCATCCTCTATAGGCGTGCCACACACCCCAGCCCCTATAGGTGCCCTGCCCCAAGGACCCACAGTGACCCTAACCCTAGGTCCTAACCATAAACACAGGCCCTAACCCTAACCCTAGGTCCTACCCTAAACCTAACCCTAAGCCTAACCCTAAATGCACCCTAACCCTAAACCTAGGCCCTAACCCTAACCCTCACCCTAACCCTTGGTCCTAACCGTAACCCTAAGCCTAAACCTAATTGCAACTTAAACCTAAACCTAACCCTAATGCTAAAACTAACCGTAAACATAGGCCCTAAGCCTAACATTAACCTAACCGTAAAATAAATTTCACCCTAACCATAAGCCTTGCCCTAACCCTAAACCTCATTCTAACCATAACCCTAACCCTAATACTAACCCTAACCCTAATTCTAGGGGGTCCTAGGTTAGATCCTAACCCTAAACCAAACCCTAAGTCTAATTCTAATTGCACCCTAACCCTAAACCTAACCGTAAACATAGGCCCTAAGCCTAACCCTAATCCTAACCCTAACACTAATTTCACCATAATCCTAAACCTTACCCTGACCCTAATCCTAACCCTAATCCTAATCCTAGGTCCTAACCCTAAACCTATCCCGAAGCCTAACCCTAATTGCACCCTAACCCTAACCATTACCCTAAAACTAACTGTAAACATAAGCCCTAAGCCTAACCCTAATCCTAAACCTAAACTTTACCCTAATCCTAACCCTAACCCTAGGTCCTAATTCTAACCCTAACCCTAACCCTAAACCTAACCCTAACTGCATCCTAACCCTAAACCTAAACGTAAACATAGGCCCTAAACTTAACCCTAACACTAATTTCAACCTAATCCTAAACCTTACCCTAACCCTAAGCCTAGGTCCTAACCCTAAACCTAACTGTAAACATAGGCCCTAAACCTAACCCTAACAATAATTTCACCCTAAACCTTACCGTAACCCTAACCCCAGGTCCTATACCTAAACCTAACGCTAAGCCTAACCCTAATTGCACCCTAAGCCTAACCCTAAACCTAGGCCCTAACCCTAACACTAATTTCACACTAAAGCTAAACCTTACGCTAACCCTAACCCTAGGTCCTAACCCTAAACCTAACCCTAAGCCTAACCCTAATTGCAATCTAAGTCTAACCCTAAACCTAGCCCTAACCTTAAACCTAGGCCCTAACCCTAACACTAATTTCAGCCTAAACCTAAGCCTTGCCCTAACACTAACCCTAAACCTAACCCTAGGTCCTAACCCTAAACCTAACCCTAAGCCTAACCCAAATTGTACCCTAACCCTAACCCTAAAGCTAACCCTAACCCTAGGTCCTAACCCTACGCCTAACCCTAAATGCACTCTATGCCTAACCCTAAACCTAGCCCTAACTCTAAACCTAGGCCTTAACCTTAACACTAACCCTAACCCTAACACTAATTTCAACCTAAACCTAAACCTTGCCCTAACCCTAACACTAACCCTAATCCTAACCCTAACCTTAGGTCCTAATCCTAAACCTAACCCTAAGCCTAACCCTAATTGCACTCTAAGCCTAACCCTAAATCTAGCCCTAACCCTCACCCTAATCGTAACCCTAACACTAATTTCACCCTAAACCTAAACCTTGCCCTAACCCTAACCCTAGGTCCTAACCCTAAACCTAACCCTAAGCCTAACCCTAATTGCACCCTGAATTTTTCTCCATTGTTCCCAAAATGCAATCTTTTGCGTTCCTCGTTTCTTAAAGCTGTGCTGGTTATCATAACTCTCATCATCCGAGCTCGAGCTATCGAGCACAGGTGGGTCTCTCCAATATACTTGTTGATTCTCCTTTTTTGTTTTACCTTTCTTAACAAAATATTTGGTTTTAGTATTGTTCTCTGTATTATCATTTTCATTTTATGGACCAACATCTTTATCGTCATCAGAACGCTGTCTAGACATTTCAGTTGCTTGTGTTACACTGCTTTCACCTATATCAGATGTATCCTCACAAGGAGCACTGGCGTTGTTAAAAACTCCTTGAGCCTCTTTGATCATTTTTCTTTCCGAATGCAAGTCTACTAAAGTCTCATATACCAGCCGCCAAGTCGTTAAGACTTTGACAGCATTTGACTCCCCTTTGGATGCACAATCAAAAAGAAGATCTGCTTTTTTCCACGGTTCCGGTTCAAAGCCTGTGGCATCTCTGCAGGTAGATTTTTTCCTTTTAACCATGCTAACAGAAAAGTTCCAAGTTTTTTCATCATATGCTACACCTCTTTTCTTTAGAATATGTTTCAAAATCTTTACTACTGCTTTTTCATGACTTGATGTATTATTTCCCATCACATTTCTCGGTTGCTCACCTGTTAACAGATGCAGGTGATTGTGGCCACGTATTTCTCTTTTTTCTTTTCTCTTCCTTTGGTTCCTGACTGGTCCAGCCCACGGGAGATTGTTCAGCCGAGACGACTCCTCCAGAACGCTACCGTTTTTCTGTCGGTGCGTCGTGTAAGACCATCACGTCGGGGTCGCCATTTGAGGAGACGGAGGCACGGACTCTGTGTACAGTGCAAACATACAGAGACCTTTATTGTTTTTAACACTCAGAATTTATACCATTTTCAAAGCTATGTCAGTAAGCACGAGTTATAATGATTTGTTACAATGTATTATGCAATTACTGTTCACACTCTCTAGTCTGTTCACTGACTGGCTAAACTAAGAGATTAACTCTTACCGTCGGCATCCTGGTTATCAGTCCTCTAGTTTTACAGTTCTTGCAACTCCGCATTTTCTTGCCAGCTGCCAACTTTCTTCAATTGTTCTTTATTCTTCAGTCAAGGACATCATCAAGCCGCAATGTCCATTTTCTGCCAAAAAGCTCTCCACAGGGAACTAACTTTCTTTCATGTATCATTTGCAGGCAGGCTGCTTTGTGTACACTTTCTAGCAACTGATCAACTGTGCCTGTGATTGCCAGGGGATCCCCCCTGTCTAAAGGGTTCAACCCTCCAGCCCAATAGGCAGCCTGCTGGGTTAGGGACCATGGGGCACATTTATCCCCTGTTGTTAGAAAGATGCCGTGGCCCCAGTAACCACTAGCTTGTTTTCATTTAACGGAATTTGGTCCCCTCCAGTTAAAGCTACACGCCACACATACTCTGTTTCAGATTCTTTCGGAACGCACCCAGATTCTCTTTTCATTTTGGCCAATTCAGTGGGAGTATATGGTATCTCTTTATTTGTAATTTGTGGGTCGTTATCATTTATATAAGCATATTCTGCTTTAATCAAAGGTCTCACTCGGGGGTTCTCCCTGAAGTGTTTCCTTTCTTCTTTTAGTTCCTTTTGCCGAATACCTATCCCTTCCATCTTCATTTCTATCTCACTCAATGATTCAGCAGACTTTGAAAATTCTTCTCTTAAGGCATCTTTCAGACAGCGATTTTCTTCCTCCTTTTCCTCTTTCTGCCATTTGAACAAGCACATTGCTCTCTCTCTTCTAACTGCTCTACCTTTTCTGCTAACTGCTCTTCTAGGTTGGAGTTTGTTCTTTCAGAAGTTCTACCAAATTTTCAAGGGATTCCATGATTTGTTTTCCATGGCTACGCTGCTTACAGTGGTCTTCAATTGCTGCGACCAAGCTGGCTCCAAGAACTGCACAGATTATTGCTTTGTCTTTACCTGATCGTAATCTAGCCTCATTATGTATGCAAGTCACTCGGTCCGTTACACTCTGCAAATTTTCCCAATTGTCTCGAGCCCACTCTTCCCCGGGTGGGGAGGGTCGAGCTCCAAACTTTGTCAAGAGTGCATAGAATGAGTCAAGATTTTTTACTAATGGGGAGTTTTGATAACCATCCTTTTCAGTCATTCTTATTATGAAAGGCCAGACTCACTTCAGAGAGGTTAAACTTAGTTACACCACACACACAACAGCTGCTGCATCGCCCTTCTCTTCCCCGAGTGGCTGAAGGGACCAAAATCTACCACGGGGAGTCGAAACTTAGTTACACACCTCGGCTTGTCCCTTTAACTTCCCTGGGTAGTCAACCTCACCTATTGAGGACAGTTCCCCCTTTTGCACTAAGAGATACTTGCACTTGATCCTGATAGAGCTCTCAATTCGAGTTTGGGGTGCAATACACTGAGGTGTGTGTGGTGTGCAGGAAACTCAAGTCACCGCCCTTGCTTTCTGGACACGTCTCACCCTTTCAGGTATAGGGCCAGGTGTGGCTGGAACGAAACGTTCTTCCCCTGTTACAGACCACACACAACCTGCGGCCCCCTGTCCCTCAGGATCCTGCCCCTGACACCAGTTTAATGTCACGGTCCACTCGGTGGACTCGTGATGGTTCGTTTGCTACGATCTCGAAAGTGCAAAATTAAGGTGACCAACACCAAAGGGGACAGCAGCAATAAAACAGGGAAACTTTATTGTGTTGCCCGTGAAGCGGCACGCGATAGAGATGGAGGAAAGTAAAGTAAAGTTTCAGAGAGAGGGGAGAGAGAGGTCATAGCTACCACTGCTGATGTCAGGATGTGCTAACGGTCCCTGGTCCAGCTGATGCTGCATCGTCAATCTTCGTGGTCCTTGGTGGGGAAGCTTCCCATTTTCGTTGTCCAGATGTCATCCTTTTATGCTCAGTAACACACCTTGCTCCACCTCCGCCTCGGGAGTCTCCGCCCTTCTCGAGCGAGGCCATCGCACATGCACAGGGAGGGGTGTCCGAGGCGTGGTCAGCTGGATAGAAGCGGGCAGCCTTCCAGCAGGAGGGGTGTTTTGGTATTATAATGAAGCAAAGTTCGTCTAAGGTTCAGGATTTCTTCATCGATGTTATGGCAACAGTTGTGATCCATCTTTTTTGACAGTGGCTATGCGATTATCTCTAACAGCTCTGGGTAGGCCCAGGTACCAAACAATAGCGCAGCACTCTCTGTACTGCATGGCTCCGGCACTGCAGAACAGCCCGGCACTGCCTGCACCGCACGGGCCAGTGCTCAGGAGAACAGCACAGCACTCACTGTGCCACACAGCTCTGCATTTGGGAGCCTTGGCACCACATTCCACTCCAGGGATTGGCAAGGCCAAGCAGGCCGTTGTCAGGTACCTCACTGTCCATGTCCCTGATGACAATGTTGAGACAATGCTGATCTTCTGACCGACTCTCACAAGTGTTATGGGACTGTTTCGGGGCGATTATTTCAGGAGACGTATTTTGGGGAGACTATTTTGGCGAGGACCACTTCAGGAGGAGAGGGTTTATGAGGGGCACTATTTCGGGAGACTGTTTTGGGGGCACTCTTTCAGAGAGGAGTATTTAGGGGGGAGTATTTTGGTGAGGACTCTTTCGTAGGGGTCCTATTTCGGGGCAGGAGTGTTAAAGGACAGACTTTTTCAGGGGCACTACTTTTGAGGGTGTTTTGCCAATTATCAGGCCTAACATAAAGGACACAGCCAGCCTCAGGATGAACCAATAACCAGATTAAATTTGACACCAAAGGGTCGGTACATGGGTGATCTCTGGGGGTACAAGTCAATCAGGTTATACATAATTGACATCAATCCCAATGATCCCAACAAGGAGACCACACGACCAGCAATGGCTGCAATAAACAGTGAAATGCAGTCTCCCATAGAAGGGATGGGAGACAACCAGGTCAGCAAGCCAAACACATAAGACCGAGGAAGCCACATAATGAATCTCTACACAGCCCGCGTTCACAAAAGCCAGAGCCCAGTTCCAGGGAGGCGGGAGGTCCTTACCCAACAGGAAACACTGCACAGGGCATCCACCTCACAGACAGACACTCCACTCTTCCTGCAAGTGGTCCCAGCTTTTATCCCCTAGGTGGGACACCTGACCTTGGTTTACTTGGGGCACACTTGGACACTTGGGGCACATTTACCTTGCAGGCTCTCCCTGCAAGGCCAGAGGGAAGTTTAAAGGGAACCTCACCACCCCTTTGTGAAGGACTGTGGGAATCACCCCTATGTCAACCTTTATTTGGGGCTTGAGGTTGAAACCCCAGCATTGCAGAGGGGCACTAGTTTAAGGGGAAATATTTTGTGAGGTTTATTTCAGAGTGAGTTGTTACAGGACAGGCTATTTCAGAGGGTGAGTTACTGTGGGAGGGACTACTTCAGGGGAACTCTTTTGGAGGCACTATTTCAGGGGGGACTATTGCAGGGGGGATTATTTTGGGAGGGACTCTTTCAGGGGGGGCTATTTCAAAGGCGGGGAGTGGTACAGGAGGAACTACTTCAGGAGACTCTTTTGGGGGCAGTATTTCCGGGGGCCCCGAAATGTGGTGGAAGGCCACAGGAAAAGGGAGGCCACAGGGCAATCACAGGCCAGAAAAATGTAGATGCCGAAAGAGGGTACGAGTTCTGATGGGCATTAGAGTTTGAAAAGGGCTGGGAAGCCAAAAAGGAGTGAGAGGCCGTGGAGGAATTAGGGATGGAGAAATCACTAGAAAACCAAGGAGGAGTCCTGCGGGGGCATGGTGGAAAATAAACAGGGTCAGGGAGGAAGAGAGATAATTGTGAGTGGAAAGACAGAGAGAGAGAGAAATTAAATGTGGGGTGAAAGGAAGGTGGGAAGGAGGGAGAGCAAGAGACGGTCAAGAAGGCAGAGGGATTGAGGGGATGAGAGAGGGAGAAAGGGAGTGGGACAGGAGGGGCTACGAGATGAAAGGGAAAAGGCCACGCAGCAGGACAGAATGGCACAGGGAGCTGGGCACTGGTTTATACTGGGAAAGAACATCACAGAGAGGTGTGTGGAGCTCTACAGGCAAAATGTTCACGAGAGAACAGAGGACAGAGAGAAGAGGAGAAAAGGGACAGGTAGCAATGCACTGATGGAGACAGAATCAGTAGCAAGCGAGAGATGAGGTGAGGGACAGGACACAGGCAGATAGGTGGGAAAGAGCGCCAAGCTAGCGATGGGAACAGGCCAGAGGGATCAGGAAAGAGAGGAGGCAGGACAGAGGCATCTAGAAGACAGGTGAGCAACAGGGAGCCAGAGAGCAGGAGACAACTGCAGAAGAGAGAGAGACAGGGAGTAGGATGCTGGCCTGGAACCAACAAGAGCAACAGAGAGAAGGACAGAGAGGTGGAGCTCAAGAAAAGTCAGGAAGAGAGAACAAGACAGAGAGATGAAGCAATCAACAGATTCAACTCTTCAAAGAGCACATCAAGTCCCGAATAAAGGGGGTGCCAAAAAGCTGCAGGAGGCCAAACAGGGAGACTGGAATGGAAAGAGAGGCCAGAAAAATGGGGTAGCCAAAAAGGGGTGGTAGGCTGAAAAGAGGTGGGAGGCCAGAGGGCAGTAGAGGCCAGCAAGAAGTAAAAGCCAAAAAATGGTGGGAGGCTGAAACAGGGTGGGGGAGGCCAGGAAAAACTGGAGGCCGAAATGGGGTGGGAGGCCAGAGGGAAGTACAGGCCAGATAAAAAAGGGGAGGCTAAATGGGGTGCAGGGCCCCAGGTAAGTAGAGGCTGGAAAAAAGTGCTGGCTGAAACACAGTGGGAGGCTGGAGGGGAGTAGGGATTAGAAAAAAGGAAAGCCAAAAAAGGATGGGAGACCAGAGGGAAGTAAAGGCTGGATGGTAAATATGGGCCACATAAAAGTGGAGACCAAAAAAGGATGTGAGATCAGATGGCAAGTAAAAGGCAGAAACTTGTGGAGAGCCAAAAGGGGCAGGAGACGGAAACGGTTCAGAAGTTCAAAGAGCACATCAAGAACCGCAATAAAGAAGGAGGGTGAAAAGGTGCAGGAGGCCAAAACAGGAGCCTGAACATGAAATAGAGTCCAGAAAAATGTGGAAGCCAAAAAAGCAGCAGGAGGCCAAAATGGCATGGGATGCCAGAGGGAAGCAGAGGCTGGAGGGCAAACATAGGCCAGAAAAAGTTAGAGGCCGAAAAGGGCTGTGATGCCAGAGGGCAAGTAAAGGGCAGAAACTTGTGGAGTGCCAAAAGGGGTGGGAGACAGAAAAGGGCTGGGTGGGCAACAAAGGGTCGGAAGTTCAAAGAGCACATCAAGGTGACCTGCGGAAGCAAGACTCTACAACCGTGGAGTTGTAAAGTAGGTATGTTTATTCAGTGCTGGGCGTATGGGGAATCACTCCACCACAAACACGCGTGCCTTTCACAGCTTTGCGCCTTGCTTATATGCTACAAAGCGTTACATACCGGTGAGACGCCTGTACATATTCACAACCTATCCCCGCCTACCCCCGCTGCGTATTACAACGAAGTTTCTTCCCACTTGCATCTGCGCAGTCAACTTCAACAGTTCTGGGTGGTGGTCACAGGGATGAAGTATCTCCTCTTCCTCGCTGTTGAACTTTTCACCCCAAAGCTCTGCACAGCCTCCCTAGTTCTCTGACATACCTCTTCAACTATGGCTAATTTCTTAGTTATGATCTATTCCCCGTTTCAAAGGCTTGAATAAAGGAGGGGCCTGAAAAGCTGCGGGAGCCCTCAAGGGGAGGCTGAGAGTGAAATAGACAGAGAAAGGGAAAGGACAGAGAGGCAGAATGTGAGAAAAGACAGGAAGAGAGAACAAGGCAGAGAGATGAAGAAATCAATAGTCGAGCCAGGGAGCAGCACCAAGGGTCCGAGAGGGGATCTAACCCTAAGCCTTACGCTAACCCTGTTAGAGTTCCCCGCTAGCACCGTCTGTGTGGCTGGATGTGTCGCCGATCGAGGATGCCAATTAAACTCACACACCAGAGCAAAAAGCATAGGCTTATTTTACTGTTAATAATTAAGGCTATAACCAAGTAATACAGAAAATAAGCAACGAGAAAAGCACAGAATAGTAAACTTTATTGCTATATACAGTTAATTATAGAAGAGCAAGCGAGGAAACGCACCTAATCATTGCTACACAATGGGGAGAACAGCGATTAAGAAAGATCCGTCACCCCTCGCATACGTTACCGACGTCCAGACCCGCAGTGGCTGCGGGGCCCCGGTCCGCGAGGTTTTGCAGTAACTTTCCCTGCAAGTGCGAGCTCGGAGGACTGACGGGCACTTCTGGAGGACTGGCGGCCCATAGAGCGCGCGTGGGGAGGACTGACGGGCTCTTCCGGGCCTCCGGGCGGCCCGGGAGCGCGGTAAGGGCCCGCACCGCAGCGCTCATGGCCGGTCCCGGCGCTGCGCGGCGCGGCCGCAGGGCGGGACTGTCCGTCTGTCGCCGTGAAGCTGCTGCGGGTGGCGGGGAGCGTGCCGGGGCCCCGCCGGCGGTGCCGGTTCGCCCTCCGGCCGCGGCTCTCTAGTGCCGGCCCAGCCCCCGCGGGGTCATTCCTCCGCGCTTGGGGCTTCCCGCGCGGGGCCAGCGGCCGTTGCTGCCGCGAGCGGGTCCCTCTCGCCGCGTCTGGCTCTGCCCCGGAGGCGTTCCCCTGCGGCGTGCGGGTGGGGGGAGCTTTTAACTGCGAGGCTCCGGCTGGAGTCACGGGACGGCTGGCCTGCGGCTGCTCCGGGCGGTACCGGCTGCCGGCCGGGGCAGGTGCGCAGCGGCGAGGAGGAGCGTTCGCCGGTGTACCTCGTCGAGTTGTTTCGCCGGGTAGTAGTGTGTTATTTTAACGGCCCGGTTAAATAATTTGCTGTTATCGAATGCAGCCTGCAAACGAGTCGTGCCCGGGGAGGATTCCGGTTCTTTGCAGCCGCAAGAAAAAGGAGCCGAAGCGCTGAAAGCAGAGACCGAGGCAGAAGGAAAGGTTAATTACTCCTCTAAGTCATGATTTCGTGTTATGAATTAGAAACCGAATTAGGAGTACTGTAATTACCATAATTATAAGAAGATATTATGATAGTAAAATGCTTCCAATTAATACTATATTTCTGCCTCACACCTGGAAATTTTTATTATGATGATACTGCTTGGGCACTGTCAATACAGAAATTTAACATTGCCCTTATTAAATAAGGCATTAATGATACCTAACTAGCGTTCTAAATGTTTTTTTAAATTTAGTTTAATTGTGCACTAATCAAACTTAATTTGCACTGTTTTTATTTTAGCCCTGCTTGGAAGGGGGGCGCCATCCCCCAAAATGGCTATGTTTAGGTTCGTGCTGTCATAAACCCTGTGTTAATTTTCTAATTTTATTTTAAATCTAAATATTTTAATGTTGTTAGTTCTGGTTGAGAATCATTGCCACCTGTGAATTTTCTTAATACCTACATTTGAACACAGCTGTTACTGAATGACTCGGTTTTATTTCTCTTTATTTAAAAATCTAAAGATTTATTTACTGTTTTCTGGGAAGGAGTCATCGCTGCCTCTGAACTTACAGCTGTGTCTTAATACTTAATAATTAAATGCTACTGATTAGCTTTCTAATTCTATTTTCATTTTAAATTCTAAAACTTTCTTATTTTTTTTCTGATTGGGAATCATTAATGCTTGCGATATTTAATAATGGCTATATTTAAGTTTAGCTATTAATGACTCTTTAGCACTTAAAAAAAGATCGTTAAACATCTTTTTTTTTAATTATGGTACATATTGAGAATGATAACTACAATTAGACTTAGTCATGCCTTATCTCTAAACAATATGTACTCTGCTTGCACTCTAACGTTTTGATCATCGCTTTAATACTAAGTGGGATTAGCTAGCACCTGTGATTCATTTTTTCAATACTAACTAGAGATGTTAGTCTACACACGTTAATCCTGATTAATTCTCTATTATTTGTATTTTGCTGTTTGTAATTTTATAATATAAATTGGGAATAATTACTGTCTCTATAGTTTTGCATAATAGCTAGAGTCTAGGCATACTTATTCATGAAAACTATTCTGGTAATTGTTATTTAAGTTTTTATTCTAGATGTTTTAAAGTAAATAAGTACTAAAAATTAAAACAGAAATCAGGGACGTCAGAAATCCTTAGAAAAACAACGGGAGCACCGTGGCGTGACCAGAGGTCGGACACGGGCTTCGGTCCAGCTCAGTCGCTCCAGGATTTCGAACTTTGGCTCTGCCAGCCCTTTTTTCTGGGAATCCCAGATTCCCGGGGGAACGAACGTGTGTGCGGTAGATACGTCGTGGCATCAAACCGCTGCCTGTGCCACCGGTGCTGGCTGCGCCTGATCATCACCAACTGCGCCGACGGGAGCCTGAGTGACTGCCACCCCCTTGGCCAACGACAGCAAAACCCACGACGAGGCCGAGACCGCAGGAACACGGCAGGGACAAAGGCGAGCCGCAACGAGGACGGACACGTCACGACAGGTACGATGCGTAACGCTGAAACGCCACGCCGGGTCACACACTCGGCAGCAGAAAGAATTTCATTCTGTGCGAGACGTGCGGCCGTCCTTCACGTCTTCACGACTCTCTTCATGGTGCCGTTGCCTCTGCCACGGGATTCCCGGGTGGAAAATGAGCAAGTTCTGCATGTTACGGTGCGCCCTCTCCTTCCGCACCCGCGCGTGAGAATAGCCGCCCGCCGGTCAGGCAACACCAGAAAGCGCAAAGCCCCTTGAATGGAATTGCGATCCCACAAACCAGTTACACTTCACAGCCCGAGCCTCCTCTGCGCCGGGCGTCTGCTTCGCCTCCACGCACCCTTCCATGGCCAGACCCGCAGCCATCTCCCCACAGCCGTCACTGTGTTACATAGGGCAGAACAGCCAGGACCAGGGGGAAGCAAAAAAAATAGCGGGGGGAACGAAAAACCTCCCCAGAGGCGGAGGCACAGCAGCACGCTTCCCGCTCTGGCTTGGGTTTGCAGCGCGCCAAGCACCAGACCGAGGAACGGACAGCCGCCGGAGGCAACGCCGCCCGCCCCTTTGCTGCAGCTCTGTACGTCGCACTGACAACCCGACCAGGTCGGTAATTAAACTTCATTTTACGAGACTGAATGCAAACCTTCCTTTACCTAGATATAAATAACTTAAGATGATATGAAGTTACATGGGAAAGTAGTTCATTAAATGTAGTACCAGCAGAAACGGTGCGCTGTAGTTTTCTGTCTGAAAAAGAAAAGGTACTGCTGTTGCTGTTTGTGTCTGTCAAGACTGCATGCACTCTCGAACTGGCACCAGCACTGCCTTTGAACAGGAGGGGCTGCCAGAGCAGACTTAGATCCCATACGAACCCTTCTCTGGAATATCCCCAGCTGCAGAGTTAATTAGTGACTGTAAATCACCACCAGCAGCTCCCAGTCACTCAGACTCTGAAAAGGTTTCTCCAATCGACTCCTATAACAGATACAAACAGGTTCCAAAGGACAGAAAACATGAGAGTAGGGCTGAAGTGAAAAAACCACATATCAGAAAGGGTACCAAGCGCTGTAACTTGCACCTGAGCGGCCGGAACAGCAATAAAGGACAAAACCAAACACCTTGGGAGAGTTGTTGAGGGGCCAGAGATAACCTGGGTGGCTTGGAGCAGAGCGCGGCCATCCTCAGGGAGTCATGGCTGGTGGCAAGGAGCTGGTGAGCGCTCTGGGGTCAGCGAGGCCACAGGATGGACTCTGGGGGAGCCGCGGGGGTCCAAAGTGGGCTGCTGAGCCAAAAGGGTCCTTGGGAGAACATGGGGAGGGGAGGAGGGAGTCCTGGGGGGGCAGCAGCACACCTGCCCTGCAGAGAGCCCCCAACTCCCTCAGAGTGCAGCAGCCCCCCTTGCCGCTGCTGCTGGGAATAAGGGGGCTGGGGGGGTCAGCAGCCATGGAGGAAGAAAACCAGGGTGAGGTCCTGGGGTGGGATGGGGTGAGGGTGCACGGGCAGCGGGATGCTCCCACGACGTCCCCCAGCTTCCCCTCCCCAGCCCTGCCGCTTAGTCCAGCCCCCTTCCTGCACCACCCACCCACCCGCTCAGCGTGGGCATGGACGCCGGTACTGTGCTGGGACAGCCAGGCTGTGACAGATGGCAGGTCTCCCTGTCTCACCCCCTGCACCCCTCCCCGTGTCCCCACCACGTCCTTTCATGGAGGAGCCTTGGGGCCAGGGGTCCTCGGGCTGCCCCGGGCCACTCACCCCAGGTGGAGTGGGGTTTCTGCTCCCCCAGCGCCTGCGGAGCCTCCCCCTGCCCTGCACAGCCTCTGGCAGGTTTCGGGGGTGAAGCGTCGTCAACCCCCTCGCTGTGCTCTGGCCTGTCAGACCCTGTTGCGGTCCAGATGGAAACGGTGGTGAGAGCCTCTGCCGGGCCCTGCGCTGGGGGTCTGCACTGCTGCCAGACCCCTAGCCCTGAAGCTTCTCATCCCGGGTGAGCCCACCCCCCGATTCCTCTTCTCTTCTCCGCAGGGGACAGAGGGCTCCCAGCCCCGCATGGACCCAGGCACCCGTGGCCCCGAGGCAGGAGCGAGCCAGGGAGACGCCAGGGCAGGTACTGGGACAGGGCTGGGCTCATCCCCGTGGGCTGGGAGCGTTGGGTGGCATGCGGTGGGGTCAGCGCCCAAGGTGGGGATGGGGCCACTGACCTCCGAGCACCCTCGTCTCCCAGCAGGTGACGGGCGGGAGGAGAGCCTGGAGAGGGGGTGCACGTCCCCGAGGCGGGAGACCGAGCGGGAGCGTGGCGGCAGCACCAGGGCAGCACAGTCGAGCCCCAACACCTGCGAAGCGTGCGGGAAGAGCTTCAGCCTGCGCTCCAACCTGCTGACCCACCGCCGCAGCCACCTGGGCGAGCGGCCCTACGCCTGCCCTGAGTGCGGGCGCTGCTTTGGGCAGAGCTCCCACCTCCTCACGCACCAGCGGCTGCACACGGGCGAGCGGCCCTACCGCTGCCGTGACTGCGGCCGCAGCTTCAACGTCAACTCGGACCTGGTGAAGCACCGGCGGACACACACGGGCGAGCGGCCCTACCCCTGCCCTGAGTGCGGGCGCCGCTTCGGCAGCAGCTCCAACCTCACCCGGCACCAGCGGCTGCACACAGGCGAGCGGCCCTACCGCTGCCCCGACTGCGGCGAGAGCTTCCGGGACTGTTCCTCACTCACCATCCACCGGCGCGCCCACACCGGCGAGCGGCCCTACCCCTGCCCAGTGTGTGGCAAGGCCTTCGCTGACAGCTCGCTGCTGGCCAAGCACCAGCGCACGCACCGCACCGAGAAGTCCTTTGCCTGCTCCGACTGCGGCAAGAGCTTCTCCACCGGCTCCTACCTGCTGCGGCACCGGCGCATCCACCTGCCTGAGAAGCCCTACCGCTGCGGGGAGTGCGGCCGGGGCTACAGCCAGTTCACCCACCTCACCACCCACCAGCGGGTGCACACCGGCGAGCGGCCCTACGTCTGCCCCGAGTGCCGCAAAAGCTTCACCACTAGCTCGGCGCTCACCAAGCACAAGCGCGTCCACACCGGCGAGCGGCCCTACGTCTGCCCTGACTGTGGCAAGAGCTTCACCCAGAGCTCCAACGTCATCACCCACTGGCGCCTGCAGCACGGCAAGTCCATCTGATGGCCCCAGCTGTGCCGCCCCATTGCCGGGCCCCCCTGCCTGAGGTTTCTCTGTGTGGCGCTCAGCAATAAAAGTCTGCCATCCCACAGCAGAGGCCACCGGAGCAGTGGGGGGGCAGATCTGGGGCAAAGCATCACCCAAGACGCTCCCTCTGGTACTTGGGGTCCCCGGGGGCCTTGCCAAACCCCAGTTCACTCCCGCGCCCCCCCGCCGAGCAGTGGCCACCCTGCACAGCTCTTGGCCCAGAAGCTGCCGTGAGCGAGTGGCTACCGTCGTTTGACAGGTGGGGACGCTCGGGTGGGGGAAACCAGAGGAATTTGGTGGGTTTCACTCAAACAGGCAGATGCAGAGGCCGGGGCACAATGCCCGTCTCTGAGTTTTGGGTATCGGAGGCATCTTCCTCCAAGAGATGGGGATCCCCTGGGTCCCGCTGGCCGTGCAGCAAGCCCGGCACAGGCCTCTGCTGCGTGGAGGATGGGAGATGGTGGGTGTCAGCTGGAAGAGGATGGGTCCCTGCTGCCTATGGCAGCTCTCCCTGAGGACAGCTGAGCGAGGTGGCTGTCCCCATTCCCCGAGCTCGTCCGGAGGGGGCTGCCTTAGCCCCCCACAGAGCAGAGCGATGGGCAGGACTGCGGCTGGAGGAGGGTGGGCTGGAGGCCGAGATCCTGGGTCCCTCCTGAGCCGCCTTAGCGTGGGAGCCCACCCTGCCCCGGGCTGCGCTCGCAGGTGCGAGGGCCGGGAGGGGGTTGCTCGTCTTTGCCCGGCCCTTGCCGCCGCCCCCCTGCCCGCGGAGCCACGACGGCCCCGGGGACCGGGGAGAGACGGGTGGAGCTGGGGAGGGGAACGGGACGGGGGTGCGGGCGCAGCCTTCCCCGGCCCCCGCAGCCGAGGGTCCCCGCCGGGGGTGGGGGGAGCGCCGCCGCCCCTCGGCCCCGCTTCCCTCCGCGCCTCCCCGGTCACCGCGGCGGAGGCTGAACTTCCTGGGTCACCGGCGGCTCCTCCATCCGGGAGCCCGGGCGGAGCCGCCGCGGGGCCGGCGGCGGCGCTTCCTCGAGCAGCCCGGAACGGGGCAGCATCGCCCCCGCCCGGCTCGGCCCCCCCCCCCCCCCCCCCCGCCCCGTCCGCAGGCACCGGCGTGCCGGGGGTCCCTCGGCAGAGCCGGGAGGGGCCGGCGGGCGGCTCCGCCGGAGGGCAGATGCCGAGGCGCTGGCATCCCCGGAGGGCGGGGGGGCCTCGCTGGCGGCCCCCCGTATCTACCTAACAAGCCCCCCAGGCCCGGTTAGCGGGGACCGCGGCGAGAGCGGGGGACACGGCTGTGCCGTGCCCGCGCCGGGGTGTGCCCCTGAACCCCCTTTCCTTCTCTTGCAGGTGCCGCCGGGCTCGGAAGCAGCGTCGGCGGCTGGTGGGTGCCAGCGGCGTCAGCATCATGCAGGAGAGCTACGAGTCCCTGATCCTGCTGGGTAAGGCCGGCGTCCTCGCCTGCTCCCTGCGGCATGCCACCGCCTGCCCCGCCACGCGCCAGGCTTCGCCACCAAAAAAATAACCCACTGCCGAAAAAGACGGGTCCCGCGGGCACGGCGAGAACAAAAGCTGTCCCCACCGTGCCTTGGCGAGGTCGGGCGCGTGCCTTCGGCACCGCAGGCCCCCTCGGCGTGACTCGGTGTGTGCTTTTGAGCTGGTGGGCACAGGGGAAAAGAAAGCCAAATTTTGCAGGGGATTGGGGTTTTTTAAAGCATCGGGCGCAGAGGGACCCAGCGTTGGGGTGGCGCGTCTCTTCTCAGAAGAGAGGAGATGCCGGGAGCGTGGTTACCTGCCAAGCAGCTGTGGTGTGCTGAGTGGAAATGTCTTTTATTGCTTTTCTCTCCTGGCTGCTCACCTGAACGCACAATGCCATATTTCCTTTAAAAAGTTATTTTTTTAATATACATGTATATATATATACGCGCACGCTTATTGTTTAATAAACCCCATGTAAAAGACCTGTATCAAACCTAGTGTCTTCTTTCCCCCTTTTTCTGGAGCAGACTTCCCGGTTCCCAAGCCCAACGTCATCTCCCGGCTGGAGCTGGAGGAGGAGCTGGGGGTGCCAGACCCAAACGACTCCAAGGAATGGGAGATCCTCAGGGTGGCCCCTGCAGGTGAGCCGGGACCCCACCCCAAATGAGCCAGAGGTTTTAGCAACAGCCCTGTGGCAGCCCCTGCTCTTCGGTCTCGGGAAGCGTCCCGAGCCAGCAGGTATCCGGGGCTCTGCGTGGAGCTGCCGGGCCGGGGTTGGGAAGAGCTTTCTATCCCTCTGTTCTGGGATCAGCTTTTGGCAACCCAAATTCTCCAGGCTCCCCCTTTTTCCCCTTGGCACCGGGAACTGCTCCTGTCAGCGTTGTGTCTCTCTGCCCTGGCAGATGACGGGACGGGGAGCGAGAATGAGGAGGAGGTGCCCGAGTTGGATGGCCCTGAGCTGGCGGAGCTGGACATCATCCTGTCACGGGGGGCCGAGGAGGGGGTTCCCCAGAGCCCTGTGCTCGGAGACGCCTGCCAGAGCCACTGCGGCCCCCCCTGGGACCCCCACAGCCCCCCTGAGGAGCGGCCGGCGCGGACCCCCCGTGGCGGGGTGGCAGCCGGCGGCCGAGGGGGGCGGCGTGCGCGGCGAGAAGACGCGCCGAAAACCTGTGCGCAGTGTGAGAAGACCTTCTCCCGGCGGTCGGAGCTGCTGATCCACCAGCGGCTGCACACGGGGGAGAAGCCCTACAAGTGCCTGGACTGCGGGAAGAGCTTCACCCGCAGCTCAAACCGCAACGCCCACCAGCGCATCCACAGCGGGGACAGGCCCTACAAGTGCCCCGACTGCGGGAAGAGCTTCGGCCAGAGCTCGGACCTGGCGAAGCACCAGCGGCTGCATGCCGGCGAGCGGCCCTATGCCTGCGCCAAGTGCGGGAAGAGCTTCAGCTGGAGCTCGGACCTTGTCGTCCACCAGCGCATTCACACCGGTGAGCGGCCCTACAAGTGCCCCCAGTGCGGGAAGAGCTTCAACCGCAGCTCCAACCTCAACACGCACCAGCGGACCCACCTGGGCGAGCGGCCCTACAAGTGTGCCGACTGCGGCAAGAGCTTCAGCTACAGCTCGGCCTTCCTCAAGCACCAGCGGACCCACACCGGGGAGAAGCCCTACGAGTGCGCCGGCTGCGGGAAGAGCTTCTTCGAGAGCTCGGCCCTCATCCGCCACCAGCGCATCCACACCGGTGAGACCCCCTACCAGTGCCCGCACTGCGGGAAGAGCTTCAAGCAGAGTTCATCCCTCATCACCCACCTGCGCACCCACACCGGCGAGAAGCCCTACAAGTGTGGCGACTGCGGCAAGAGCTTCATCGTCAGCTCGGCCCTCATCAGGCACCAGCGGATCCACCTGGGATAGGCGTCTGCTGCCACTCCTCCTCTGGGTGTCCAGCCCCACTGCTTCCCGGGGGACCAAGCTGGACAAAGCCGGAGGCGGGTGGGGGGGACCCGGGGGCTTTCAGCTGCGGCAGGGGAGCGGAAAGCCTTGAGGAGACGTGCTGGCACGGGCAGCTGAGACCCCTCCTGAGCCCGAGTGGGCACCGGTGGGAGAGGAGCCGCAGTGGGCATGGACTCAAGGGGACGTTTCGCTTCTCCCGCGTGGGACAGGGACGCCGCACCAGCTGCCCGCAGGCATTCCTTGGCCCCATCCCAGCTGGAGCCGTGGGAAGGCCGTGCCAGGCAGGTGGCTGTGGCTCGCTCCCTGTCATGGGGCCGAGGGCTCGGGATGCCCCAAGCTGCCTTTCTGCCACGGTGCGTCCACATTGTGGCTGTTGTGTAGATGGGGCCGAGACTTTTACCTGCCTGCATTTTACCATGGGATGGGGGGGGGGAAGGGGGGGATGAAAGGTGGGAACCCCGGAGCGGAGTCCCGTGGCACAAGCCTTGCGGCGTGGCTTTCTCCTCCCTGCATGAGCACGAAGGGTCCTCTAACTTGTTAATTTGGCAACGGTTCTCCGCAGAGAGGGATGTCGGAGCAGCGCCGCCGCACCAACGCCGCTGGCAAGATAATTTCAGTGCAAGCCCGGTGCTTGGCGTGCCAGGGCGTGCGATCCCTTTCCTTTCCCTGCCTGCCATAGTAAAGAGTTGTTGTTTACCGTCCACGGGCTGTGCACACCTGTGTTCTCCCCCAGGGCCGGGCCGGGGGCTCGCGGGGGCTGTCGCGGCCAAAACCCACAGCTCGGATGTCCCCTCGTGTGTCCCCCCCCGCCCAAGACTTTCTTGTCCAGACATGGAGTTGGAGTCACGCAGTGGGGAATGACGGCGTGTCGAGGAGGGGGTCTGACGCCGCTTAGGGGACTGTGACCCTGTGGGACTCCCCAGGCCAGAGTTCGGGTCTCCGGGCTGCCCCGAGGGTCGGCTGCTCCCGCGGGACCCCGCACCGCCCGCCGGCTCCGTGGGTCCCACTGCAGGCGTCCTCGCCGAACGCGGCATCCTCCGCTCCGTGCCGCGCTGGCGGCGGGTTTGGCTGCGGGCAAGGTGCAGGCAAGAAGACGACCCCTCCCCGAAGGGGGGTCCGGGCGGCGTGCCCCCGGCCCGGTGAGAAGGGAGGGGGTGCGAGCCGGGGGCACGGTGAGGGGCGACCCTGCCCCGAACACCGGGGGGGGGGGGGGGGCGGCGGGGTCTGGGGGGCTGGGGGGGCTGCGGCCGGGGGGCCAAGGCGGGGCCGGGGCTGGGGCCGGGGTCTTCCCCTCGCCGCCTTCCTCCGAGCAGCCCCCGGGGGTTGAACTTCCTGGGTCAGCGCCGCCGCCGCTGCCTCCATTGTCCGCCCGGCACCGGCGAGGCCGCGGCAGCGCCCGGACGGCGGCGGGGGCCGGGGACGGGGCAGAAGCCGGAGCCGCCGCCGCCGGCCCGGGCTGTGCCCGCAGGTACCGGGACAGCGCGGGCGGAGGCCGCCGGCGGGGGGGTCCCGCGGGCCCGGGCCGGCCTCGGCTGGCGGCCACGGGGCCCAAGGCCCGGCCCCCCCGGGGGCCCGGAGAGCGGCCGGGCCCGAGCGGGAGGGGGAGGGACGGGGGACGGGGATGGGGAGGGGACGGGAACGGAGGGACAGGGCCGGGGGCGGCTGTGCGGGCCGGGGCCGGGGGTGTCGCCGCGAAGCCGAGCAGCCAGGGGCGCTTTGGGGCGACAAAGAGATTCCCGCTGCCCCCGCCCCGAGCCGCGGCGCCTCCCCGCGCAGCCCGGCCGGCCCCGGGCGAAGCTCCCCGGCCATTGGTCTCGCCGCCGAAGCCCCGCATCGGCTCCTCGAAGGCTGCGCCCGCAGCAGGCGAGCCCGTCCCCGGGCGCTTCCGCAGCCTCTCTGCCCTCCGGGGGAGTCTGGATTCGGAATTTCCCCCCCTAAACCCAGCCTTGGTCAGACCAACCGCCTGACCCGTCCCGGGTTCGCCCTCGGTTCGGGGGCTGCCGCTGCTCGTGGCCGCTTGGCCGTCCCGAGCTGGGGGGTCCCGGAGGGCGGGCGGCCCCCGACGCGGCATTTCTGGGGGAGCGACTCACTCAAGTTCACCTTCTTCCCTTGTTGCTGCAGGTGGGGACGGCACGGGGACGCCCCCAGCTCAGGGAGCCCCCCGCCATGTCGCCGAAGCGCTGCAGAGGGTCCGCAGCCCCCCAGTCCGAGCATGGCAGGTCCCCGAGAGGCCAGGGCCGGGCAGAGGGGCAGCCAGCCCCCCCGGACGGCGGGGAGGCTGAGGCGGGCGGCCGTGGGCGCGGGGGGCGGAAGCGCAAGGAGACGGTCGTGAGGCAGCGGGCGGCTGCCGGGGAGCACCCCAACATCTGCGTGGAGTGCGGCAAGAGCTTCGCGCAGAGCGCGGCGCTGCTGGCCCACCGGCGCAGCCACGGAGGGGAGAAGCCCTTCTCCTGCCTCGACTGCGGCAAGAGCTTCGGCCTCAGCGCCAACCTGCTGCGGCACCGGCGCGCCCATGTCGGCGGGAGCCCGCAGAGCTGCCGGGACTGCGGGAAGGAGGTGGGTGCTGCCGCTGCCAGCCCGGCCCCGCGCCCCCCTGGCCAGAAGCCCTACAAGTGCGTCGACTGCGGGAAGAGCTTTGGCCGCCCCAAGCAGCCCCCTGCCAGCCCCCCGGGGAAGCGCCGGCGGCGGGACGGCCCCAGCGGGGAGAAGCCACCGGCCGTGGCAATCCCCAACACCTGTGCCGAGTGCTGGCAGAGCTTCAGCCAGAACTCGGACCTGGTGAAGCACATGCGCATCCACACCGGGGAGAAGCCCTACGCCTGCCCCCACTGCGGGAAGCGCTTCAACGTCAGCTCCAACCTCATCCGCCACCAGCGCATCCACACCGGCGAGAAGCCCTATGCCTGCGCCGACTGTGGCAAGAGCTTCACCGACAAGTCCACCCTCACCCAGCACCGCCGCATCCACACCGGGGAGAAGCCCTACGCCTGCGCCTACTGCGGCAAGAGCTTCAGCCGCAGCTCCCACCACAAGCGGCACCAGCGAACCCACGCGGGGCAAAACCCCGTCTCCCTCCTGCCCCTCTGGCCCTATCCCAGCCAGCCCTGCTAGGGGGTCTCGGCGTGGCCGGTGCTGCCGGGGCAGGATGCCGCCCGCGCACATTGGAGGGGCCGGTAGGACGAGGCGTAGTAGGATGAGCCGCGAGGCTGGTAGGTGGGATTATGTGGGGTGGGTCGGGGCCGTAGCGGTTGGGTAGGTAGGATGGGTCAGTAGCAATGGGACACAGGGGCGGCAGCAGCGCTTGAGCTGGCAGTGGCTCAGGATCCGTCTTGCCGTGGAGACCCCCGGGATGGGTGAGTCAGGGTGCCAAGCACCTTATGCTCTGCAAGGGCCGCTTTCCTGCTTGCCTTTTGCTGCGGGGATGAACCTGGCTGTCTCGGAGCCAGAGTCCCTCCCTGCCCGCCGAGGGCATCGCGGCTCCTTGTTCTTTCTGGTCATTGGCCACGCAGCCCCGCGCTGTGTCCCGCTGGTTCGGCGGGGGGCACGTCGCCCAGCTGCCGCACATGGGTTTCGCTGTAGAACAGATTAACAAAAAAACATTTGAATAATAATTACTTCTGCTTTGTGGCTCTCGTCGTTATTACCCTGCTTGGGCTTCCTTGTCCCTCTTTACACCAAGCTTAAGCAGAGCAGCCACCAGACCCATCAGCCACGATGTTCCCCCGCCACGTTGCCATCGTTCCTGCTTCAAAAAGGAAGAGCAAGAGCGATCCACACTGGGTGTTATTCCAGAGGGAGGGGTGCCATGGTTGAAATAAGGGGTATTTTTGTCTTCTGACGCCAAACATCTGGGTGTCCCATCTGCATCCCTTCGCTGCTGGAGCCCCTCAGGCTGAGCCCGGCCCTGGCCCCAAATCCATCCCGTGCTGGGGCTCCGTGTCTCGTCCTTTGTATGTATGTTACACGCATACAACATTCCAGGAGTTCAAAACAGCCAGGAGGCAGTTTCCCTAAACCGAAAGCCCTTTTCTGCAGAATCAGCTCCAAGATGGTCAAATGTTGGGTGATGGGCTGCAAGGGTGCGCTCCTGCTGCAATCCCTGCCCCCCCCCCCCCCATGTGCTGCAGATCCCCCCGAGTCCCGAGTGCTGCAAACTGCTCAGGGCACCGTTCTCAAGACACAGGCATGCATATATATATATATATATATATATTTTCTGTATGGTGGGGTTTATATAAGGGGAACTACAAGGTGAGTGCTGGGAGTCCAGAAGCACTGCCCCAGTGAAAGTCATGGTGCTTCACCCGCTGGGAGAGATGCAGCCGAGCTGGGAGTGGCCCCAGGAGAGGGAGGAGCACAGGGCAGGCCCCCCCATCATTCTCTCCTAGAGGACACCCCCACACCCACCTGAGACACCCCCATGTCCATTGGTCCAGGGATGCTCCACTGAGACATGCTACAGAACCCAAATCCCCAGGGTGGGGCGGAAATAGGGCTCGGGGCTGGGGGGCAATCCTGGGGCCGTTACCTGCCCTTACTGCCCCAGACCCCCATCGCCCTGAGAACCCCCTCACAAGACCCCACAGCACCCCAGCAGTTCTGTCCTGCCCCGGACCAGGCACATGGCTCCAGCCCCAGTCTGAGAGAAGGCAAAAAAATGTGGGCATTTTGGGAAGAAATGTCAAAAAAAAACCCCACCAAAACACAAAAAACCCTCAAGGGAGGGCACTGAGCTTGTCCTGACCCCCCCCCGGACCCACGGGGAATGGCGACTTCACCTGTGAAACCAGCTCTGTCCCAAATGTGCTGGCTCAACATCAGCATCCAGCACCATCATGCCTCCCTCTGCTCCAGAAACCCAAACCTCAAACTGAAAAAAAAACCAAAAAAGACCAACTTTTATTAGATTTAGCAGTTGGTGGTTTGTTGGGGGATTCTTTTCATAATTGGGAAATGTATGGCGGGTTTTACTCCAAGGAAACCTGAAGCGGTGGGGGAAAAAGGTCCAAATTCAGGCAAAGCTTGAACCACAATTTGCTGCGGTAGTGACATTGGACATGATGACAACCGTAATTATCATTATCACTAATAGGTGTTTAGAGGGCAGGGGAAGGGGCACATTTGCTGCTTCTCCCCATCACAGGCTCTGCACAGCTGTGCCAGTACTGGAGGAGCAGGAGGGTGGCCCCAAAGAAAACTGGGTAGAAAATAAGGGATTTTGGTTAAATCTCCTGGAAAGGGCTCTCCAGGGGCCACTCAGGGCAAGTCACCTGCCATCTGAGCACATTTGTACTGACAGAGCTGGGGGGTGGTGTATTCCTGTGCCCCGGGCTTGTCCGAGTGGCACAGAGGCCCTGCAGCAGCTGCCCAAGCCTGGGCAGACAGATGGATGGACAGACGCGGCGGCTCCGACAGTCACTCTCAACCCCCGTGGATCTTGTAAATTTGCTGTCCCAGTTACGGCCCTGTGACCCAACTGAAGGGCAGCTCCCTCCCAGCCAGGCCCCAGCCCCAGGAGCAGGACTGAGGGGGCACTGCCCGAGCTGGCTCAGCCGCAGGGAGCGTGGAGGGTCCATACTGCTCCGAACACACACACCACCACCACCCCCCGCCAAAAAGCCTCATTTAGGGTACTCTGCCTGCACATGGGGAGCAACAGTGCCGGAGCAGCTGGTGCTACCGGTGCCGTAGGATGGCGGCGACAGTGGCTCTGGCAGAGACGAGCCAGTGCTGGGTTTTCCATTGGGATTTATTCCCCCAGGCCTGGGGGGTGGCAAAACCCAGTGGGAGGGATGGGATGGGATGAGATGGGATGGGATGGGATGGGATGAGGGGGGCTCCACCTCCAGGAGCCCCCGGCTGCTGCGGCGGCTCAGGTGGCACCAAGCGCAGGGCTGGGGAACCACGACCTGCCGGGGTGAGGGAACTGGTCAGTTTGCAGAGCCCCCCCCCCCACCAGAACCAGGGGGGAAACCCCCACGGGACAAACCAAGGTAGAAAATGGTAATTAAGAGCTTCCTGGAAGAGGTGGGTGTCCCTGGGGGAGAGGGTCCCCTCGGTGCAGCATCCCCAGGGCTGCCACTAGGACTCTCTGGCAGCCGCGCCCCGGCACCACTGGCCCCACTGTGGCCCCCACCATCCTCAGAAGGGACGGGGTGTGAAGGCCAGGAGGGGCCCGTCCCCACGGTGGATCTTCTCGTGGCGCTTGTGGTGGGAGCTGCGGCTGAAGCTCTTGCCGCAGTAGGCGCAGGCATAGGGCTTCTCCCCGGTGTGGGTGCGGCGGTGCTGGGTGAGGGTGGACTTGTCGGTGAAGCTGTTGCCACAGTCGGCGCAGGCATAGGGCTTCTCGCCGGTGTGGATGCGCTGGTGGCGAGTGAGGTTGGAGCTGACGCTGAAGCGCTTCCCGCAGTGGGGGCAGGCGTAGGGCTTCTCCCCGGTGTGGATGCGCATGTGCTTCACCAGGTCGGAGCTCTGGCTGAAGCTCTGCCAGCACTCGCCGCAGGTGTTGGGCGACTCGGCGGCCAGCAGCTTCTTCCCAGCCTTGGCCTCCTTGGGCTTGGGGGGTGGTGGCTCAGGGCTGCGACGGGCACATCGCCCACAGCCCTTGGCCACAGGGTTGCGGAGGTGCCGTTTGCGGTGGGAGCTGCGGCTGAAGCTCTTGCCGCAGTCGGTGCAGCGGTACGGCTTCTCCCCGGTGTGGGTGCGCTGGTGCTGGGTGAGGGTGGACTTGTCAGTGAAGCTCTTGCCGCAGGCCGGGCAGCGGTACGGCTTCTCGCCGGTGTGGATGCGCCGGTGGCGGACGAAGTTGGAGCTGACGCGGAAGCTCTTGCCACAGTAGCCGCAGGCGTAGGGAGCCTCACCGGTGTGGATGCGCCGGTGGGTGATGAGCGTTGAACTCTGCCGGAAGCTCTTGCTGCAGTCGCCGCAGACGAAGGGTTTGGCGCCGGTGTGGATGCGCTGGTGGTTCACCAGGTCCGAGCTGTGCAGGAAGCTCTTCCCGCACTCGGAGCACAGATTTGGCCGCTCGCCCTTAGTGGGTGGCAGGGAGGGGGCCACCACTGCCTCTTCCTCCTCCTCCTGCTCTGGGGGGCTGCACTTTGCCTTCTCCGACTTGTTCTTTGGGGGCTTCTTCTCCGCCGGGCTCTTGCCCGCCGCGCCCCTGGGCTTCCGCGGGGACATGCTGGGGTCCCCCCGCGGCCGGGGGCTGGGAGATCAGCTCTGACCCCTCGGCGGGGCTCTGGGGTCGCTCAGGGTGACGGCGGGGTGGGGCGGGACGGACAGAGCCTCACCCGTGAGCGCGCACGGACAGACGGACGCACAGACCGAGGGGGGGGGTCAGGGCGGGGGGGGGGGGGGGGGCCACCAGAGGCCCCGCGCTCACCCGCAGTCTGGGGGGCAACCGGGAAGACCCCGCCCAGGGTCGGGGAATCCCGGGACTTGCGGGCCGGGGGAGGGCCGGGGCCGCTCCCGCGATCCCAGCGGCGGCTGCCTGGGGGGGGCCGGGCTACGGAGGGGGCGTCGAGCAGCCCGCGCGGCTCCGCCCGGCTCTGGCCGACAATGGAGGCGGCAGCGCCTGACCCAGGAAGCTGAAACCCCGACATCCTCCCCCGCCCCAGCCGCGACAGCCCCCCCCGACACCCGACATCCCCCCGGGGAGGCGCTCACGGGGGTCCCAGCACCCCCTGCCGTCCCCCCCCCCACGGCGGGCACCCCAGCGCAGGAGCCCCAGAGGGCAGCAACCTCCTCCCGCACCCCGGGGCTGGGCAAGGGGGAACCTGGGGGGGCTCCCCCCACCTTTGTCCCTCTCCTGTCTCTGCACACCAGTTTCTCCCGGCTCCCCCAGGGTGCAGTTTTGGGGAGCAGGACTGGGGGGCACTGCCCGAGCTGGCTCAGCCGCAGGGAGCGTGGAGGGTCCATACTGCTCCGAACACACACACCACCACCACCCCCCGCCAAAAAGCCTCATTTAGGGTACTCTGCCTGCACATGGGGAGCAACAGTGCCGGAGCAGCTGGTGCTACCGGTGCCGTAGGATGGCGGCGACAGTGGCTCTGGCAGAGACGAGCCAGTGCTGGGTTTTCCATTGGGATTTATTCCCCCAGGCCTGGGGGGTGGCAAAACCCAGTGGGAGGGATGGGATGGGATGGGATGGGATGGGATGGGATGGGATGGGATGGGATGGGATGGGATGGGATGGGATGGGATGAGGGGGGCTCCACCTCCAGGAGACCGGGCTGCTGCGGCGGCTCAGGTGGCACCAAGCGCAGGGCTGGGGAACTGCGACCTGCCGGGGTGAGGGAACTGGTCAGTTTGCAGAGCCCCCCCCACAGAACCAGAGGGGAAACCCCCACGGGACAAACCAAGGTAGAAAATGGTAATTAAGAGCTTCCTAGAAGAGGTGGGTGTCCCTGGGGGAGAGGGTCCCCTCGGTGCAGCATCCCCAGGGCTGCCACTGGGACTCTCTGGCAGCCGCGCCCCGGCACCACTGGCCCCACCGTGGCCCCCACCATCCTCAGAAGGGACGGGGTGTGAAGGCCAGGAGGGGCCCGTCCCCACGGTGGATCTTCTCATGGCGCTTGTGGTGGGAGCTGTGGCTGAAGCCCTTCCCGCACACGCCACAGACGTAGGGCTTCTCCCCGGTGTGGGTGCGGCGGTGCTGGGTGAGGGTGGACTTGTCGGTGAAGCTCTTGCCACAGTCGGCGCAGGCATAGGGCTTCTCGCCGGTGTGGATGCGCTGGTGGCGGAAGAGGTTGGAGCTGACGCTGAAGCGCTTCCCGCAGTGGCCGCACTGGAAGGGCTTCTCCCCGGTGTGGATGCGCATGTGCTTCACCAGATCAGCGTTCTGGCCGAAGCTCTGCCAGCACTCGCCGCAGGTGTTGAGTGCCGATGTCTTCCGCCGCGCCTTGGCCGGCCCCGCGCCGCTGCCAGCCGCCCCGTCCCGTGGTTGGGTACCACAGCGCGGCGGGCGCTTGATGGCCGGGAGGTGCCGCAGGTGCTTTTTGCGGTGGGAGCTGCGGCTGAAGCTCTTGCCGCAGTCGCCGCAGCGGTACGGCTTCTCGCCGGTGTGGACGCGGCGGTGCTGGGTGAGGTTGGACTTGTCGCTGAAGCTCTTGCCGCAGTCGGGGCAGGCGAAGGGCTTCTCACCGGTGTGGATGCGCCGGTGGCGGCTGAGGCTGGAGCTGACGCCGAAGCTCTTGCCACAGTCGGGGCAGCGGTGGGGTTGCGTGGCCGCGTGGCTGCGGCGGTGGCTGGCGAGGCCAGAGCTCTGGGCGAAGCTCTGCCCGCACTCCACGCAGATGTTGGGGCTCTCCTCTGCCCGCCCCCCTGGCTGCGCCACGAAGTCCTTGCGCTTGCGGATGCCTGGGGAGGCCCGGGGGGGGGCTGCTGCTGCCGCCGCCGCCATCACCGCCTCACCCTCGGGCGGCTGTCCCCTGGTCCGCTTGGCCTTGCGGGGGGACATGGCCAGGCCTGGGGCCGTCACCCCAAGCACCGCATCCCGTGAGACCCCCGGTACCTGCAGCGGGGGGGGGGGGGGGGGGGGGGGGTGAGACCCCTGGAACCTGCACTGGGGCACGGGTGCAAGTCCCCCGCTACCCACGGGGTGTGTGGGTGTGACCCGAGGTTCCTGAAGCGAGGGGGGGGGGGGGTGGGGGGGGGGGTGTCAGACCCCCAATCCCTGTGCTGGGCAAGGGGGTGAGACCCCCGGTACCTTCCCTCGGGGAGGCGGGGGGGGCGCAGGGTGAGACTCCCGGTACCCTTGGTGGGAGGGGGAAGTGAGACCCCCGGTACCTGCGCCGGGGCAGAGCCCGGGCGGGGGCAGGGGGTGATGCTGCCGGCCGCCCCGGGCTTGGGGGCCGGGGCTGCCCCGCTCCGGGCTCCGCTCCCGCTCCGGGGTCCCGCTCCGGGGTCCCGCTCCGGGGTCCCGCTCCCGTCCCGCTCCCGCCGCTGCCGCCGCGGCCCCGCGGACAATGGAGGCGGCGGCGGCGGCGCTGACCCAGGAAGCCCAACCCCCGCCGCCCCCCCGCATCCCGCCCCCCCCCCGGCCCCACGCGCGACCCCCGCCCGCGCTGCCGCCCCCCCGCATCCCGGGACCCCCCTCCCCGCACCCCCCGCCCCTCGTCCGCGCGCGACCCCCGCGGGACACGAGCACAGAGTCAACCCCCCCGCCATCGCGGGGAGCCCCGGCCGCTGGGGGGGCCTGGGGGGGGCGAGGTTGGGGGGACCCCAAAGCCCCAGCGCAGCCCGGTGCCCCCCGAAGCCGTGGGGAAAAGCTTAAATGGGGCGGGGGTCCCGGGGGGGGGTTTCCAAGCCGTGGAGGGGGGTCCCGGGGGGGGCCCGTCAGCACCGTTCCCCGGGGGAACGGATCCAGCCGCAAAAATCTCCATAAAATTGGGGTGACGGAGAACAAAAAATGTTTGTTAAAGAGCGGGGGCGGGGGGAGACCCCCAAACCCTCGGGGTTTCGGGCCATTTACACAAAGTTTTTCCGTGCTGGCGGCAAAGGGCCCAAAAAAGCGTTTTCTGGCCCAAAACGTCCCAATCCCGGCCCCACCCGTCGTGTCAGCCCCCTGCCCCACGGCGGTGCCCCGTGTCCCCCCCGCGTCCCCCCGCGCCCCACGGCGATGCCCCACGGTCCCCCTGTGCCCCAGAGGGTCTGGGGGCCCCTCGGCTGCGGGGGGGCCCGTCTGGCCCAGCACAAAGCGGCGCCTGTGCCTCCTCCGCAGACGTCCCGGTCCGGCGGGACAAGGGCCCTTTGTGGGGTGGCGGGGTGGGGGGAGGAGGGGGCCGCTGGGGTCCCTGGGGGAGGTGGGGGGCAGCCGGGCGCTCCCGCACGCCCGGGTCCCCGCTGCGGAGCCATGCTGGCTGCCCTGCTGTGGGGGGCTGCCCTGGGGGTCGTGCTGCCGGGGGGGGCCCTGGAGAGGTGAGGGGCCGTGGGGTGCGGGGGGCTGGGCAAAGGCTGTAGGGCCTGGAGGAGGACTGGGGGGGGGGGGGGGTCCCTGTGGGGCGGGGGGGGCGGATCCCGAGGGGGTCCCTGTGGGGCAGGGGAGTCCCAGGAACCCCCCTCTGGAGCATCCTGGGAGTTCCCGTGGGGGGGGGTTCCCCCGTGGGGTGCCCCACTGACCCGCCCCGCAGCTGGGGGGGCTGCGCTCGCCGCCTGCAGTGGGTGCCCCAGCCCCACAGCGAGACCTTCGCCCAGGCCCAGCACCGGCCCTACCTGACCCTCTGCGGGGGCCGCGTCTGCAGCACCTACCGGTACCCCCGGGACGGGGCCGGGGGGGGGGGGCAATGATGGGGAGGGGTTCTAGACACCTGCACCCCTGGGAGGGGGGAGTAGAGCCCCTTGGTGGGTCCCTGGTAGGGTGGGGTGTGGAGACCTGGGGGAGGTCCCCGGATGCCTGAGTCCCATGGCGGGGGGGGGGGGGTTTGGACAGGGGGTCCCCGGGGGGTCCTGGGTCCCCGGGGGTGGGAGCAGGAGGTCCTGGGTGCTTGGAAGGCAGCAGAAGTGGGGTTCCTGGGGATGTGGGGGGGTCCCAGGCGCTTGGGAGGCAGCAGAAGTGGGGTTCCGGGGGATGGGGGGGGGTCCCAGGCGCTTGGGAGGCAGCAGAAATGGGGTCCCCGCGGTGGGGGGGGGGGTACAGCCGCCTGTGTCCCACACGGGCGCCCGCAGCACCACGTACCGGGTGGCCTCGCGACGGGTGGAGCGACGGGTGCTACGGCCCAGCCTCGTCTGCCAGCAGGGTGAGTCGGGGGGGGCAGGTGGGGGGCTCGGAGATGGGGCGGGACCCTGGGAGGGGGTGAGGAAGGGGGAACCCCTGGCTCCCTGGGGGAGGGTGGGGGTCCCGGGCGTCTGGGTCTGTTGTGAGTGGGTGGGGGGCAGCCCTCAGACGCCTGGGTCCCCTGAGGGACAGGGGGTTCCATGGGGTCACCCACCTCCCCCAGCACCCCCCCCGGGACCCCTCTCAGACCAACTGACGGCGCTGCAGGAGCGGATGGAGGCACTGGAGCAGGTGGGGCCAGGGAGGGGTTTGGGGGCCCCTGTGCCCTGTAAGTGGGTGCTGGAGGGGCTCTCACCCCCCCCAGCGTGTGGGGCAGGTGTGGGGGGACTCAGACCCCCCCTGACAGCCCCCCACCCCACCATGTGTGGAGCAGGCGCTGGGGGGGCCCCTGCGGTACCTGGACCGGGTGGAGGCTCTGGGGGAGCAGCTGATGGACCTGGAGGAGCGACTGGGGGCCTGTGAGTGAACCCCCCCAGAACCCCCAGGCACGAGGGAACTCCCTGGGTCAGCCCACACCCCCAGGACCCCTGTGGCATCCCATGACGCCCCCAAGATCCATACAGGACCCCCCCAGGCACCCTATGGCCACACAGAGAGCCCCCCAAGTCATCCTGGGACCCTCACGCCCTTCCCCTAACCCCCCCCCGCCGTGTGCCCCCCAGGTGACTGTGGGGGCGGGAAGAACGGCTTCGGGCACAAGACTGGCTGACACCGTTCCGATCCCTCCGACGACATCATTGCTCAGCCGCCGTGACATCACGAGGCGCCACAACTGGGGGGCGTTTATTAAAAGCAAGGGGTCCCCGAGCCAGGGGCAGGAGGGAAATTTGGCAAAATCCACCCCCCCCCAATAAATATGTGGCATCGCCCCTAAAAAGGGAGCGGGGCCTGTTCTGGCAGCCAATCAGCACCCATCCCCCCCATGCTGCCCCATGGCTTGGGACCCCCCAGTCCCCAAACAGCACTGGCCATTGCAGGGGGGCAGCCTTGTGTCCCTCCAGGAGCCGTGGGTCAGTCCCTGGGACCCCTACATTGGGGTCTGGAGTGGGTCAGTCCGTGGGTTTGCCCCCACGGGGGTCTGGAGTGGGTCAGTCCGTGGGTTTTTTTCCCCCGCGGGGGTCTGGAGTGGGTCAGTCTGGGGGTTTTTCCCCCCCCGCGGGGGTTTGGAGTGGGTCAGTCCGTGGGTATCCCCCCACTCTGGGGTCTGAAGTGGGTCGGTCCGTGGGGTCCCGCAGTGGGTCATACCGTGGTCCCGCTATGGGTCACTCCGTCAGCCTTCTGTGGGTGCCGCCGCGGGTCAGGCCGCGCCCCTGCTGCGCGTCCTGCCGCGGGTCTGTCCGAGCTCTCCCTACAGCTCCTGCCGCGGCTCGGTCCACGCGCCGTGGGTTGCTCCGTGCCCGCTCGGGGCTCAGTCCGTGTCCCACCGTGGGGCAGGCCGCGCCTCTCCGACAGGTCCCGCCTGGGGCTGCTCCGCGCCCCTGGGTCGGTCCGTGCCCCGCTCGCAGGTCCGTGCCCCGCCGCGGGTCCGTCCGTCTTCTACGCGTGGGTCAGCCCGTGCCCCGCTTGCGGGTCCGTCCGCGCTCCAGCTGAGGGTCAGCCCCTGTCCCCGCCGCTGTGGGGCCGGGCAGCGCCGGGGGGCAGCGGGCAGCCGCGGGGGGCAGCGGGCGGGTCACTGGGGGGCGGGGGCCGGCGCCGTGGGGCACAGCTCGGCCGAGAGCGCCTCGAAGGCCTCCAGCATGGCAGCGCGGACCCGCTCGGTGAGCGCCGGGACGTCGGCGGGGCCCAGCCCCCGGGTGGGCAGCGGGGGCAGCACCTGGATCACGCACTGCCCTGGGGGCGGGGAGTCGGGGGGTGCCCCACAGCCGCCCCGCAGCCCCCTGGGTGTGGGGACCCCCCCACACCCTCCTCCGTGCACCCCACAGCCACCCGTTAGCACCCCTAAAGCTCTTCTCATGTACCCCACGTGCCCCGCAAAGCCATACGTATCCCCCCACAGCATCCCTGGCTCCCCAGACCCGTATGTGCCCCCCAGCCACCCCTCCAGCTGCCCCCTGGACTCCCCATGTGCCCCAATGCCCCCCCCCAGCACCCCCAAACCCATGTACCCCAAGACTGCCCTAGTCCCACGTGTGCCCCTGACTCCCCACATGCTCCCGTGCCCCCCAGCCCCTCACCGGCCGTGAACCTCCGCTCCTGCTTGCTGTAGAAGTGCTGGTAGGACGAGATGACGATGGGGACGACGGGGACCTGGGGGGTGCGTGGGGGGTGAGGGGCGCTGCCCCATGGCCGCCCCACGGCCACCCCACGGCCGCCCCCGTACCTGGGCCTGGACGGCGAGGTGGAAGGCACCCCGCTTGAAGGGCAGCATGGAGCCGCTGTGGTTGCGCGTCCCCTCGGGGAAGACCCACACCCGGACCTGGGGGGACACAGGGGGCTGACGCACGGTGAGGCCGAGGGCACCCCACAGCAAGGAGGGTATCAGCCGGGGCTGCCCCACAATACCACGGGGTCAGCCGGGGCTGCCCCACAGGCCAGCCCCACCCCGAGGCCACCCCCAGCCCCCCAGCAGCCCCCCAGCACCCCACTCACGTCCTGGCTGAGCATGGTGTGGGCGGCCTCGGCCATGACGCTGATGGCGTCGTGCGTCCGCTTGCGGTCGATGAAGATGATGCCGCCGAGCCAGCAGGCCACCCCCACGGCCCCCATGTACAGCAGCTCCCGCTTGGCGATGGGCACGCACCGGTCCGGCAGCACCTCCATCATCCCTGGGGGCTGGCGTTAGCCGGGGGGCTGCCGTGGGGCTAGGGGGGAGCTATGGGGCCGGGGGTGGCGATGGGCATGCAGCGGCCCGGCATCCCTGGGACCACGGCAGCTGTGGGGCAGCCGCGGGGTGGGGGCTCAGCAGCAGAGGTCGAAGGGTGGCCACAGGACTGGGGCCAGGCTTGGGAGCAGTGCCGTGGGGCAGACGCACCCCGGTGCTCGCTGTGGGTAAGGAGGGGGCACGGGGTACACGGGGCAGGGCTGAGGGACGGCCGCGGGGCAGCGTCGTGGGGCAGCGGGCGTACCCAGCAGGTCGAGGGAGCTCTGGTGGTTGCTGACCACAACATAGGGCTGCCGCGGGGGGAAGTGCTGGGCACCCCGCACCGCCATCCGGATGCCGTAGAGGTGCTTCACGTGCTGCATCAGCCCCCGGATGATCCTGGCGGGGACAGATGGTGACGCCGGGGACCCCCGCGGCCGCCGCCCCGCCAACCCCCGAACTCCACCTCCTGGAGGCCCCGGAGGCGAAGGGGGGCGGCCTAGCCCCGCGCCCCCAGCCCTGCGCCCCTACTTCATGTTCTCGACGTCGCGGCCGCGCAGGGCGCAGAGCGGGATGGCCACCAGCGCCAGCACCAGGATCCAGCCGTTGTAGAAGCCCATCTTGCAGAAGAAGCGGAAGGACCCGCTGCGCTCGTACAGCACCGGCAGCAGCAGCAGCGCCAGCGCCAGCGCCGCCGTCCCCACCGTCACCTCCATGGCGCCTGCGGGCCGCCGTGTCAGGGAGGGGGATGGACCCCGGGTCCCCCGGAGCGCCCCCCCCCAGACCCTGCTGGGACTCCCCCGACCCCACGGGGATGCCTGAGCCCTGATGGGACGCGCAGACCTGCCCAGACCCCCCAAACGTGCCAGGACCCCCCTCAGACCCCCCCGGGTCCCCGCCCTCCCCCAGGACCCCCGCGCCCATCACCCACAGCCCCCGAACCCCTTCGTCTGACCCCAAAACGCTGCGGGGTCCCGACCCGCTCCCACCGCGCAGGGACCCAAACCCCCATCTCCAGCCCCAAAACCTCCGCGTCCCCCCACTGCGGGCATCCGCCGCCCCCCGGGCACCCCCCCGGCCCCCCGGGGCCCCCTCCCGGCCCCCCCCGGGCCCTGGGGCGCCGCCGGGCCGGGCCCCTCCCACGCCGGGCCGGGCGGGGCCACCCGGGAGGGGCCCGGGGGCGGGGGCGGCGGCGGCGGCCCGGGGCGGCGCCCCCCCTCCCCGCCCGGCCCAGGCCGCGCCCCGGCCCGCGGGCCCCCGCCCCCCTCGGGACCCCCAGCACCGCCCCAGGCTCCCCCAGGCCCCGGCCCCGCTCCCCCCGCTGCCCGGTACCGGGCGGGGCCGGGCGGGGCGGCGGCTGCGGCGGCGGCGCGGGCCCTTCCCGGCGGCGGCGGCGGCGGCGGCAGCGGAAGCGGCGTCGCTGACGGGCGGCTCCGACGGCCAATGAGCGCCGGCCGCGCCGGCCGCGCGTCCCGCCCCCCGCCCTGCGCCGTTCCCGTGGCAACCAGGCACGGCGGCGAGGGGGGGGAGCGGGGGTGGGCGGGGCCGCGCGTCGCCACGGCAACGCTGCCGCCATCTTGTTCCGTCCCCGTGGAGGAACAGCGGGACGGCGGGAGCCGGCCTGCGCGTTGATTGAGCGGCGCCCCGGCCCGTTAGGGCTGCGCGGCCAATTAGCGCCGGCCGTCCCGCCCCCTGGGGGCACCGCCCTTCAGGAGGAGGTGAGCGGCGGAGAGTTGGACCAATAGAAAGAGGCGGCGCCTCCCCGTTGCCAGTAAGCAGGGCTAGCGGATTTGACTGCTGATCGCTCCACCCAATAGCGACGCGCCGAACGAGCACCGCCTTCTTGGGGGGTGGGGCTCCGCTCCCCGCCACCGGTTAAAGGGAGCGGAAGGCCGGCGGGCGGTGACTGGCGGGCGGGGCGTCCAATGGGGCGCGGCGGGACGGGGCAGGCGGGGCTGCGCGGAGGTAGAAGATGGCGGAGGGCGCGGGGGCGCCGGACGGGGGCTCCGAGGGGCCAAACCGTGGCGGCGCCGGCGCCTTTGCCTGCAACCTCTGCTTGGAGCCCGCGCGCGACGCCGTAATTGGCCGCTGCGGGCACCTGTACTGGTGAGGGGCGGGGCCGTGGGCGGGCCGATCGGCGAGGCTTGGTCGAGGGGGCGCTGCGGGCGGGTTATGGGGCCGCGGGGTGAGCTCGGGGCGCGGGGACGGGCCCCGGCCGCGGGGCTCTGACACGGGTCTCCCCTTTGCAGCTGGCCCTGCCTGCACCAGGTGAGTGACCCCCCTCTGCGGGGCCGGGCCTGCCCCGGCCCTTGGGCCTGGCGGTGCCCCAGGGTGGGGCTGGGAACCGCTGCCATGGGTGCCGTGGGGCAGCGCTGTGGGTCCCACAGTGGCTGCTGACGCGGCCCCGCTGCGCTGTCTGTGGGGCTGGGATCAGCCGTGACACCGTCGTGCCCCTCTACGGGCGGGACAGCGCCCGCCGCGACCCCCGGTGAGGGGCTGGGGGAGGGCCGGGGCTGGGGAGGGGTGTGGGGCGCTGGGGCCACCCGTGAGGGGATGGGGGGGCTGGGACCCCCAGGGAGGTGGACGGGAGCTGGTTGGGGGAAGATGGGAGCCCCGCTGAGGGGGCTGGGGGGGCTTGGGATCCATGGGGGCCGCGGGAGGCTGTGGACGAGGGTTTATGGGGGGGCTGTTGGGCGGGGGTAGGGTGAGGAGGGGAGGACGAGACCGCGCGGGGTTGCAGCACTCGGCAAGGGGAAAGGAAGGTGGGGAGGGGCTGGGGGGGGGGGGCGTATGGGGACGGGGGGCAGTGCTATGGGGTGTGGAGGGCCTGGCCCCTCCTCACCCACCTCCCCAGGCTGGAGACACCCCCCCGCCCCCGGGGGCAGCGCCCGGAGCCTGAGAGCCAGGGGGTAAGTGACCCCCTGCCCCCCCCAGCAACCCCCATCCCTCTGCTCTGCAGCTCACCCTCAGCACGTTCCCCCCCCCGAGCCCCCCAAGTGCCACAATGACTCCCCCAAGGTGATACAGCCCCCAACATACTGCCCCTACCCCTGCCACCACCCCCTACCTGCTCCGTGCCCCCCTCCATCCAGCACAGTCCCCCAGGTGCCCCCACCTCAGTGACGCAGCCCTGTGTCCTTGTCACCCTCCCAGGTGCCCCCCACTGGCCCTGGCAGCAGCTTCCACGTCGCCTTCAGCTTCGGGGCGTTTCCCTTCGCCCTCTTCAATGCGGCGCTGCATCCCCCCACCGCTGGCACAGGTACGTCTCCCCCGGGACCCCCCAAACTGCCCCAAGGGGATCCCCCCAGCATCTCCCCGGGATAAAGACACCCCCCCGAAGCGCCTCCAGATATCTCCCCTTGGTATCAGGGATGTTTCTGGTCCCAATCTTGGGGTGCTCCTGAGGCAGGGGGTGTTTCAGAGTTCTCCCTTCCAGTGGGGGTGTTACGGGGCGCCCCCCACTGACGGAGTTTTGGGTGTCTCGCCCCCACAGGAGACACTGCAGACCCCCAACCGACCTCGCTGGATTCCGTCTTTCTCTTCATTGCTGTCGCCTTCTTCCTCTGGCTCCTCAGCGTCTGACCCTGGGGGGCTCAATGGGACTGGGGGGCTCCAGGACCCCCCCTCGATGCTGCAGGGGACCTGGGTACCCCCATGGGGTTTTGCTGCCCCTATCTCCCCCAAACCTGATTAAAGCTGCCCTCCCAGTCTGTTTTGGAGTGTTCAGATGTCCACATCCCTCCCCTGCCCAGACAAGGACATATTTTCATTTTTCTCTTTTCTTTTTTTTTTTTTTTAATTGGTCTGGGTAGAAAACGGCCCCGGGGGGGGTTGCCGGAGCAAGGGCTCTGCCCCTTTAAGGGACAATAAGGGGCGGAGCTCTTCAGGTAAGTGCTTGCAGAGGGCGGGGCCTCACGTTGGGAGCAGGGCTTGTTCCCTCATGGGCGGGGCTCACACCTTGGTGGGTGGAGCTTGATCCCAATGGGTGGGGCTTACCCTGAGGGTGGGGCTTGATCCCGGGTCTGGCTCCCAGGGGCGGGGCCTGCCGCCGAGGGGGCGGGGCTACCCACCGGTGTCCAGGTAGAGCGTTCGGGGGCGACGGGGGGGGCGCGGGGGGGCGGGCGCCCGGCTGCGGTTGGCCGGGGGGGGCCGGCGGCGGACGTGGATGACGCGCGTGTCCATCACCTCGCAGTCCACCTGCATCATGGCCTCCAGGCCCCCCCCGCGCCCCGACAGGCTCTCTGGGGGGGGGGGGGAGTGGTCAGCTGGGGACCCCCCAGGGAGGAGAGAAACCCCCCCCCAACTCCCACCCCCAGGAAAGGGGAAACCCCAGTGCAACGGGGAACCCCCCACCAGGTGACTGTGAGGCCCCCCCTGGGGCAATTGGACCCCCCAACCCAGCACGGGGAGCCCCAAGAAAATGGACAACCCACCCTTCTCCCCCCGCCCCGAACCCCCCACCCCTGCCATAGACATGAGATCCTGTGGGTGCAACGGGGGGGACTCTGAGGACTTTGGCGCCCCCCCTGGGAGATGGGGCCCCCCCGCAGCACATGGGGGGGTTGGGGAGTCCCTGCTGACCGTTGAGGGCGGCCGCTGGCATCACCAGTGACATCTTTGGCCGAGACGTCTTGTTGTGGCTGATGGCCGGCAGCAGAAGGTGGTCCTGGGGGGGGGACACGGCATTGGGGACCCCCCCCCAACCCCCAGCAGACCTCCCTGGGTCCCCCAGTTTCCCCCCATCCCCCCCATACCCGCCGGAAGGAGACGACGTAGAACGTGTCCTCGCGGCGGTCGATGGCGGCCAGGAAATGGGGTTCAGCCCGGTCAGGGCGGTAGAGCTGGAGCTGCCCGGGGGGGGCCCTGGGGGGACGTGGGGGGGTCAGGGGTGGGGTGGAGGCACAGAGAGCACACGTGGGTGGGTTTGGGGTGGAAATAGGGGTGGGTGGGGGTACAAGGGGAGGGGGAGCATGTGGGAAGGGTGGGGGGATTGTGCTCCGGGGGTCTCTCACCTCTCTGGGTGGGGGGGGGCTGCTGGGACAAGGCGGGAGGAGGCTGGTGCCTTCCAGGGGGGTGAAGCCTGAAACTGCCGTGGGGGGTTCAGGGGGAGCAGGGACTCCTCCAGAACCTCCCCTGACCTCCCAGCGACCCCCAAGAACCCCACCGGTGTCCCCCCAGTGCACCAGAACCCCCCCAAAGACCCCTGTGGGATGCTGCACCCCCCCACAGGACCCTGGCCCCCCACCCTGAGCCCCCTTGAACAGCTGTGGGGACCCCCCCACACCACTGTGGACACCCAGGAATCACCAAGAACCCCCCCAGGGCCCCCCGTCACCCCGGGGACCCCCCTGACCTGGCTGCGAGAGGGCCTGGGGGGGGACCCTGGTTTCCGTCGGTCAATCTGGTGGCGCCGGACCCACCCGCTGAGCTCGTCCGCCAGCCTGGGAGACCGGGAATGGGGGGGCAGCGGTTTGGGGGGGAGGTTCGCAGGGACCCCTTACGTTCCCCTCCCACGACCCCCACCCCAGGGCATGCTGGGAAATTGCCCATGATGCCCTCCACAGGACCCCCGCACCCATTGGCCGTCAGCCCCCCTCAGTCCTCCGTGCCACCCCCCAACTCCCCCCTCCCCTTTCCCCACCCCCCCCCCCCAACGCACCGCAGGGATTCGGTGCGGTTGAAGCGGCGACAGTCGGACGCTCGGAACAGCCCGTCCAGCTCCCGCAGCGTCACCGCGCCCAGAGAGGCGTTCCTGGGGGGCCAGGGGGGTTAGGGGGGGCCCAGGGGTTTCGGGGTGGGGGCAGGGAGCTGCATTGCGGGTCCCGTTAGTTTGGGGGGGGGGGGGGCAACGGAAGAGCAATGTCGAGGGGATGCACGTACCTGAAAGGAGTCCTGCCGGGGGGGGCGGGCTCCTGGCGCGGCCCCAGGGGGGGTCCCCACATCCGGGGCGGGTCGGTGGCGGGGGGGCCCCCCTCAGCCACCCCCAGGAGGTGCCGGCGGCCCCGCGGGGGGGGCTGGCGCCGAGGCTCGGCGGGGGGCGGCTGCATGAGGCTGCGGGAGGGGGGCATTGAGGGGGGGGGGGCAGGGGGATGGCGGCAGCCGCAGGGGGGTCCCCCCCCAACACCCACCTGAAGGGGCCCAGGTTGAAGGCGAGGAAGAGGAGGAGGGCGGCGAGGCAGGCCAGCTTGCGGGGGCCCGGGACGGGGCGCAGCTCCGAGCTCTGGGGGCACGGGGAAGGGGATGTTGATGGGGGGGGGTGTCAGGCAGAGCCCCCCGAGGTCTCTGGTGCCCCCCTGCACACCCACAAGGGTGTGTCCCAGGCGGCTCACAGCGCGGCCCCCAAAGCCCTCCACCACGGGGCAGCCGCCCTCTGCGTAACGGCAGGTCCCGCCGCCCCCCCCCCCCGCCACGGCGCAGCCTGTCGCCGAGACCCTCACGCCCCGGCGGTGGGCTGCGCTGTTACGCGACGGGGGGAGCACAGGGTGGGCGGCCCGGCCTGCACCGTGACAAGCTGGGGGGGACGCTGCCGCCGGGGCACGGGGGGCACAGCCGAGGTGTGGCCGAGCAGAGGGACCCCCCAGCCCCGCGCCCGCAGCCCCACCTGGCCCAGGAGAGCGTCGAGGCGTCGGCGCAGGAGCCCGTTCTCGCGGCGCAGGCGGTCGTTGTCGGCCAGGGCCTGGCGCAGCCGCTCCTCCAGCCCCTGCACGTACTCCTTGCGCCGGCGCCGCGACTGGCACGCCGACTCCCGGTTCTTGATCATCCGCTGCTGCCGCTTCAGCACCTTCGCCTGCGCCCGTGGGTCACCGGGGGGGCCGGCGGGGGGGCACCCCGGGGGTCCCAGGGAAGGGGGACGCCCGGGGGGGACGGGGGAAACCCCATGGGGAGGGGCACCCCTGGGGGAGAAGGGTCACTGTGGGGACGCACGGGGGTGGGGGCCGGCCCGGGAGGGTCAGGGGACGCCCAGGAGAGGGAGCGGGGGGGGGGAGGATTCCGAGGAGTCAGGGTGACGTGGGGACCGGGGGTCACGCAGGGGGAGTACTCACGTCGACCTCCTGGGGGCCAGGAGGGGCGGGAGCGGGAGCTGGGACGATGGTCTTGGCTTCGGGCTTGGGGGGGCCGGGAGGGGTGCGAGAGGTCCCCCGGCCAGGGGGGGGCAGGCACAGGAGACCCGGCAGCAACAGCTCGGCCGGTGACAGCAGCACCGCAGGGGCCGGCACTGCGGACCCCCAAAGCCCCCCGCTCACCCAGGGCCCCCAGAACACCTCTCCGTTGCTCCAGGCTCCCCATCACCCCCAAATCCCTCCCCATCTCCCTGCCCCTCACAGACCCCCCACAGCACCCCTCATCCCACAGGCCCGGCACCCCTCAGAACTCCCACAACCCCCCCCGTGCTCCCCCCCACTCCAGACCCCCCAACCGCCTCCCCCACGGCCTCAGGCTCCCCCAAGCCCCTCCCTGTTGCCCCAGATGCCCCCAGCACACCCAAACTCCCCTGGCCCCAGCCCTACCAGTGATGGCTGCGGGTAGGGATGGGGCAGCTCCAGGCAGCGGCTGCAGCAGGATGGTCTGGGGGGGACTTGGGGTGGCCCCCCCAGGCACGGTAGCCCCCCCAGAGGGCTTGGGCTGGATGGGGGGGGTCCGGCGGCTGGGGGGAGCCCCCTCTGCCTTCACAGCCCGCGGCGTCTTCCCTGCTACAGCACAGTGCAGTGGGTGGGGGTGGCAGGAACCCCTGGTGCCCCCCAACATCTGTCTGTCCCCAGCTCACCGGCATCGGGAGGGGTGCAGGGCAGCGGAGGAGTCGGCTCCGTCTTCACCCCCAGCTCGGGGGGGCTGGGGGCCTGCGGGGACAGGGCTGAGATGAGGAAAGCTGGGCGGGGGGGCAGCGGGGGACAACAGGGCACTGGTGGGGGGAACATACCCAGGCTAGGGGCTCGGAGGCGGAGGAGAGGCCGGAGGAGTCGGAGCAGTGGGACGAGGTGGGGGACCCTGGCTCTGACTTCACCTGCAGGTCTGCGGGGGGGGCGTGGACAGGAGGCTGGCGGGGATCCCCCTGCTGCCGCTGCGCCCCAAAGGCCCCCCTGGCGTCCTGTAACCCCCCAGATTCTCCCCAACAAACCCAGATCCCCGCCCCGGTCCCCCACATCCCCTCTCGCCACACCGTGACACCCCCCCCGGCCCACGGTACCCCCCCCCGAGGACGCCCAGGACCTCCCTCCTGCCCCCCCACTCACCGGGGAAGAGGCTGGGGGGCTCCTGGTCCCACGGGGGGTCGGGGGGGCTGGCGGCCTCGCCCCCCTCGAAGGCACAGTCGAACTGGGCGGGGGGCAATGAGGGTCTCGAAGGCCACAGGGGGCGGGGCCAGGAAGACCCCACTCGGGGAGGGTGGCGCTTGAACGGAGGGGGCGGGGCTTACCATGGGGTCGGGGTCCAGGGAAGGGAAGAGGTGGGCGGGCTCCAGCCTGTCATCAAGGCAACTGTAGAGAGTGGCATCTGGAGCGGCGAATGGGGGGGGGCGGTCACACGAAAAACCCGTCCCCAAAACAGCAGACCACAGCCCCGATTGACTTAATTCCAACCCCACCCAGGGCCCGCCCCCTTTAAGCCACGCCCCATTGGACCACGCCCTAGGCAAGCTCCTCCCGCGGAGCGGCCCGGCCCACTCCGCCAGGCCCCGCCCTGCCCCGGCGCACGCGGAAGCGGCGCCCCCGCCCCGCCCTGCCCCGCCCGGGCCTACCCCAGTCCTCGGCCCCCAGCAGGTTGTCGGCCCGGAATCGCCCCGCGTCGCTCAGAACCAGCAGCTCCGGCGCCAGCGCCGCCATCTTCCGCCCGCCGCTCCCCGCCCCGCGCGCCCGCCCCGTCCCCCGCGCGCCGGCCAATCGGCGCCGCCGCCACCGCCCAATGGGAGCCGGAGGCTCGCCCGGCCGGGCTCTGCGCATGCGCGGCGTAGGCGGGGCGGGCTGCGCATGCGCACTGCGGTCTTCCGCCCTCTCGGCCGCACCGGCGGCGTTTAAAGGGGCAGCGCCGCCGCCGGACGCCTGGGCCCCGCATCCCCGCCCCGCCCCGCCGGACGACTGGGTCCGTTCTACCGGCTCCGGTAGGACCCGCCCGCAGGGGGAAGGTGGGCGTCTCCATGGCAACCCCGCCCAGGCGGGCCGCGGCCTAGGTGGGGGCGTGGCCGGATGTGACGCAAGGAGGCGGGGCTGCCAGACGCCGGGGTCCTCGCCCAGGTGGGAGCGGGAAGGGCCCGGACGCCTGGTGGGTCCCCTGGAGAGAGGGGGGGGTGGGCGGGCGGCAGTCTCCCCGGGGGGTGCGAAGGGGGCCCGGGCCCCGGGGTCCCCCTCCCATCAGGCTCCGCCCCTTCTCTCTCATAGGCCAGCGCCAGAGAAACGCGATTGGCCGAAGAGGAAATGGAAGGAGAAGATTCAGCCAATGAGGAGGTGGTACTGAGGGGAGCAGCCAATGGGGCCGAAGCTGCGGTAGCAGAGCCGGCCAATGGGCAGCAAGTACCCAGAGGTTTGTCCAGTGAGGAGAGAGGGAGCCCGGTACTGGCCAATGAAGAGCTCAGGGGAGGCGGCGTGGTTGAGGAGCCGCCCAGTGGTGTCGTGCCGCAGCAGAGCTCGCCCAATGAGGGAAGGGGGAGCTGTGGCTCAGCCAATGCCCAGCTGGATGGGGAGCGAGCGGCTGGAGACTCAGCCAATGAGGAGAGAGGAGGCCCGCAGGGCCCTGCCCGTGAAGACACTGGGCCCCAATCTCCAGCCAATGAGATTACGGGGTGCCAGGGCCCAGCCCAAGAGGCTGTTGGGCTTCAGGGCACGACCAATGAGGAGGCAGAGCCGCGTGACCTGACCAATGAGAGCAAAGGGGCGCAGCACCCAGCCAACGAGGACGCGGCACTCGAAGCACCGGCCAATGAGGACGTAGAGCTGCGAGGCCCAGGCAATGAGCACACGGTACTACACGTCCCAGCCAATAAGGACACGGTGCCTGAAGCCTCAACCAATAAGGACAACGGCTTTGGATTGCCAACCAGTGAGAGGGCAGAATGCCGCGATCCCACCAATGCTCCCGCCGCCCTCCTGGATCCATCCAATGGGGCATCGTCCCGCCAGGGGCAGCCCTCCAATGAGCACGCAGCCCTGCTGGCCCCAGCCAATGGGGCGGCGGATCCCTGGGACTGGTCGTGCGAGGAGGCGTGGCTGCGGGCGCCCGAGGGGGACGAGGAGGAGGAGGAGGGGGGGGGGGAGGAAGGCTGGGGGCAGCTGGAGGAGGAGGACGATGACGAGGAGGAGGAGGAGGAGGAGGGGGCGGACGGGGACCCCTGGGCGCGGTCCGGGCCCCCCCCGGGCTGGTGGCTCAGCCCCGACGCCGCCTTCGCCAAGCGGGTGCTGCGCCGCGGGCGGGGTCTGGGGCGCCCCGGGCCCGGCTCCCGCTGCCGAGTGCGGCTGGAGGCCGCCGGCCCGGGCGGGGCGGCCGCGGCGTGGGGGGCGCTGGCGGCGGGGGCCGGGGGCGGCCGGTGGCGCACGCTGCGGCTGGGAGGGGGCGAGGGGCGCTGGGCGGCGGCGCTGGACGCCTGCCTGGAGACCATGGCGGCGGGCGAGCGGGCCCGGCTGCGGCCGGCGGGCGCGGCGGCGGCGCTGGGGGTGCGGCTGGGGGGCTTCTCCCCCGCGCCCCCCTTCTGGGAGGAGGCGCCGGGCGGGCGCTGGCGGGAGGTGCTGGCGAGGCAGGAGCGGGCCGCGGCGCTGCTGGGGGCCGGGGCGGCGGGGCCGGCGGCCAGGGCCTACGCACAGGCGCTGCGAGCGGCGGTGGCGGCCGGGGGGGCCCCGCCGCTGCCCCCAGCCCTGGCGCGGCCCAAGGCGGAGCTGCACGCCGGGCTGGCGCTCTGCCAGCTGCGGCTGGGGCTGCCGGCGGCGGCGGCCGCCAACGCGGGCAAGGCGCTGGCCCTGCGCCCGGGGCACCTGGAGGCCCGGTTCCGGCGGGCCCTGGCGGCGGCGGCCATGAGCGACCTCGAGGCGGCGGCCGCCGACCTGGCGCTGGTGCTGCGGGAGGAGCCGGGACACGCCGGCGCCCGCCGGGAGCTGCGCCGGGTGCGGGGGGCCGCCCGCGAGAGGGACGCCCGCCTGGCGCGGCGCCTGGGGCGGCTCTTCGCCTGAGGCGCCGACGGGGGCGCCGGGAGGGAGCTGGCGGGGGCGGCCCTCCCGGTAATAAACGGGATTGTGAACCAGCGGGTGCTTCGTGAGGGAACGGGCAGCGCGGGTGGGTGCGGCATCGCCCCCGGGACGCCGCGCCGGGGGCTGTTGGCATGGAGATGGCGTTTGGGGAGGGGGACCCGCGATGAGGGCCCCGACCCCCCGAATGAACAGGGTCGTTACCGAGGGCTTGAGGGGGGGGTGAGTGCGCTCGCCGTGGAGGATGCTAGGGGTGTGTCCCCCCCCGCCAATTAGCGACTGCTAATGACGGCCCCGCTTCCGCAGCAGCATCAGTCTGCAGTGGTTGCCATGGAGATGCCCCCCCCCCCCGTATCAATATAGAGATTTATTGAACCGTCAGCAGCGAAACGCGTCACAGGGGGCGGGGGGGCGGGTCTTGGCATGCAGATGAAGCGGGCCCCGCCACAAAGCATCCTGGGAGCCCGCCGGGAGCCCTGGGGGCGGGGCTGGGGGGTGGGTGGGGTCAGGCGTTGCCATGGCGATGCTGAACCTGTTGCCAGGGTGTTGCTATGGGATCCCGGGGGGGGGTTGTTCCCGTTGCTGGGGCGACGTGAGGACTCCCGGGCGTTGCCAGGGGAGACGCGGGTGACGCTGGGGATGCCCAGTGCTGTTGCCACAGCAACGCTGAGGGTCTCTGGTACCCAAGCCATTGCTAGGGCGTTGCTAGGATGCCCAGCGTTGCCATGGCGATGCCAAAGGCCATCGCTAGGTGATCCCTGGCATCACCCGGGCGATGCCGCAGGCTGGGGCGCGGCAGGGGGTCCCCGGGCGGTCGCTGAGGCCCCGTGGCTACGGCTCCCAGTCGTTGTCGTGGTGCTGGGCGGCAATGATGATGACGACGGTGAGGATGGTGCAGAGCACGATGGCGGCGATGCCCACGGCCAGGCTGATGAAGGAGAAGTTCCGTGCCTCCCGCGAGGCGATCTCGGCCGAGACGATGTCCCCCCGCGCCACCGCCGTGCGCACCTGGGGGAGCGGGTTTGTCAGCACCCGCCTCCCACTGCCCTGCGCCCCCGCGGGCACTGGGGGGCTCTCGGCACACACACACCCCCCCAGGCCCCCCACCTGCACGGCCTTGACGATGGCGACGACGCCGGTGGGCCAGAAGCAGCAGAGGGTGGTGAGGACGGCGATGGGCAGGTAGTCGTGGGGCGCCCGGCGCCCCTCCAGCCCCGCTGGGACCCCCATGGGGGCCCCCACAGCCCCCCCCAGGGTGCCCCCCACCGGCACCCCTACGGGGCCGGGCAGGGGGCCGGGGCCAGGGCCGGGAGGGGCCGCCCCGAAGGCCTGCAGAGGGTGGGAGAGGGCGGTCAGGGGTGGGGCCACAGCAGGGCCATGCCCCTGGAGTGGCCATGCCCTGCGTGAGGCTCCTCCCACGGGCCACACCCTATCTGCACTGGAGTGCAGGCTCTGACCCCGCCCCTATCGCAGAGGCCACGCCCCCTCCCACACCCCATGCTGCCACACCTGTCCCTGCAGGCCTTACCCCAATAAGCTCCTCCCCTTCCCATCACTCCCCAGCACTTGGTCCCTGCCCCACCGCAAGCCACTCCCCCTCCCTATAGTCCCTCCCCAGAGCCATGCCCATGTAGCCCCACCCTTTCCATGAGCCACACCCTCATTGGCCACACCCTCTCCCTTGGTCCCACTCCTCCCTGCCAGCTCCACCCTGTCCATTGCCTCCTTGCAGCCCCGCCCCTCCCCGCAGGCCCCGCCCTCCCCGCAGGCCCCGCCCTCCCCACAGGCCCCGCCCACTCACCGGCCCCACGGGGTACACGGGGACATAGGCCGTGCAGGGCTGGAGCTGGAGGGCGAAGGGGGGGGGCGCGTAGGGCAGGGGGGGCTGTGGGGGGCCCCCGTAGGGCTGGGGGGCGGCGGGGGGGGGCCGGGGCAGTGTGGCCGCGTGCACAGCGGCGTGCGGGCCCCCCCCGGCCCCCGGCAGCCCCCGAGGCAGTGTGGCCGCCCCAGCCGCCCCCATGGCCCCCGGCCCCCCCCGCGGCAGCGTGGCCGCTCCCGCCAGCCCCCCCCGCGGCAGAGTGGCCGCCCCCATGCCCCCCCCCGGACCCGGTGGCGCCGGCGGCCCGTAGGGGGGGGGCGAGGCGTGGGGGGCCCCTTCCGGCACTGCTGGGAGGAAAGGGGCGTCAGAGCGAGCGGCCCCCCTCCCCGTGACACACCACCCCACAGATCCCCCCCCCCCCCCCCCCCAGCCCCAGGAACCCTCAAGGGCTCCCCCGAGCTCCCAGCGCCCCCCCCAACCCCCTCGGTCCCCCTGAGACCCCCAAATGTGTCCCCCCCCCAAATCACAGGGGCCCCCCCAGACCCCATAAACCCTGGCGACACCCAGAACTACCCAAATCCTCCCCCCCCCGCGGCTGTTTCTGGGTCACCCTCCCCGCACCCCGGAGCTATTTATGGCACGACACCGCCGAGGGGGGGAGGGGGCTACCCCGGCCGCCTGAGACACCCCCCCCCCAACCCCCCCACCCCCCCGGCATGTGCACACGCGTGTGCAACAGACACACACACACCCCGCGGGACACACGCAGCATCCGCGCGCAGCCTCCGCGGACACGGACACGCGTGACTCGACATCCCCCCCCCCCCCCCCCCCCCCCCTCCTCGCCCCCCACCGCCCCTCGCCCCCATCCCGCTCCCCGCGCTCCGCACCGGGTTTTTCGGCCGCCATGGCCGGGCCGAACCGGGACCGGGACCGGGACCCCAGCCGGGCCGGCGCAAAGCCCGGGCCGGATCGGGGCACGGATCCGGATCGGAACCGGAGCCCGAGATGGATCCCCCGGGCCGGCTCGGGCCCCCCACCCCCCCCCCTCCCGGCCCGGCGCAAAGCCCGGGCTGGAGCCGAGCGGGCCGGACCGGGACCGCCCCGGAACCCGGCCTGGATCCGGTCGGAGCGGAGCGGGACTGGCACCGCCGCCCGGACCGGATCCCTCGGACCGGATCGGGACCCGCGCAAACACCGGGCTGGATCGGGCCCGAGACACCCCCCACACACCCCCAAAACCCGGACCGGATCCCCCAGACCGAGACACTCCCAAATACCGGACTGGATGCCTCAGCCTGGAGCCCCCAACACCTTTATTGAATTTTCCAGTGACCCAAAGCAGCCAGTTTTGTCCCCAAATATCCAGCTTGGCCTGATAGGTCTGGTCCCAGGGGGGCCTGGGGGGGGCCCGGGGAGTGCTGGGGGGTTATGGGGGACCCCAGGAGTGTTGGTGTGGTGCAGGAGGTGTGTGGGGGGGTGGAGGTCCCCCCAGATTTGGGGCAGTGGAGGCAAGATCGGGTGCTGCGGGGGGGTCCCCTGGGGGGTCATTGTCACTCCGGGGGCTCAGGGGGGTCGGAGCTCTCAGGGGGGGCTGGCAGGGCCGTGGCGGCGCAGCAGCCCCCCGAGGCTGTCGAGGGCCCCCCGCAGCGCGGCCCCCAGGTGCGCAGCCTCGGTTTGGTGGCAGCAGGCGAAGGCGGTGACGGTCAGGCGCAGTCCCCCGAGGGGGCTGGGGGGGTCACGGGGGTCCAGGGGGTCTGGGGGGGCCACGTGCCCCACGCCCACCCCGTAGCCATCGGGCACCAGCGGCCCCCGCAGCAGCCAACAGCCCTCACGGGAGCGTACCTGGGGGGAGAAGGTGCTGCACCCCGGGACCCCCCAGCGCACCCCAAACCCCCCCCTTGCGTGCCCAGAGCTCCCCCAACCTGTCACCCCTCTGAAAAGTACACACCCCCCAACCTGTGTGCCCCCAAAACATAACCCCGATACTCCCAAACTGCCCCAAATCCCCCCAGTTCCTGCCCCCCAACCAAAACCAACACCCCCCCCCCATGGCCCCCAAACGGGGCTGATCCTCCCCCAGCACGTCCCAAAAGGGCTCTGGAGACCCCCCCCATTCCCCCAGGGAGTCCGGGGGGGTCAGTTTGGGGGTGCCGGGGCGGTACCTGGAGGGTGCAGAGGCGGAAGTGGGTGGCGAGGGCGTAGGCCGGGTCCATGAAGATTTCGGGGAGCGGCTCCCCCGCGGCGATGGCCGCCTGCCGCAGCCCCTGCAGGTGCCGCTCCGCTCCCTGCCCCGCCAGCACCTGCGCGGGCACCCGGGTCCTCACTGGCTCCACGGCCCCCCACGGCTGACAGGGCCCCCCCCTCCAGGGCCACCCCCGAGTCCCCCCTCGCCGTCCCCTCACCTCCTGCGTGTGCCGGCTCTGCGCCTCCACCGCCTCCTGCAGCAGCGACAGCTGCAGCTCCGGCTGTGGAACAGGAAGTCCCGCCCCCATGTCACACCCGGGGTGGGAAGTCCCGCCCTAATGTCACACCTGGGCAGGAAGTCCTGCCCTAATGTCACACCCGGGGCAGGAAGTCCCGCCCTAATGTCTCACCTGGGGCAGGAAGTCCCGCCCTAATGTCACACCCGGGGCGGGAAGTCCTGCCCTAATGTCACACCCAGGGTGGGAAGTCCCGCCCTAATGTCACACCCAGGGTGGGAAGTCCCGCCCGCCCCCCCCCCCCCCAGAAGTCCTGCCTACCTCCTCGTGGGGGTCGTCGAGGGCGCGGGCCAGGGCCAGGCAGGGGGGCCCGGGGGGGCGCAGCAGGTCGGTGCAGCCGGGCAGGACGTGGCGCAGGGACGTCGGCTCGCAGGAGGCGCAGAGGGAGCCGTGGGCCCTGGGCGTGGGCAGGCCTGTGTCCCCCGGGTTCCGGGGTGTCCCCCCCGGATGCTGGGGGTGCCCCGTGTGTCCCCCACCCCCCGTACCTGTAAAAGGCCACCTGCAGGGCCACCTGGACGAGGGCCTCTGGCCGCAGCCCCCCGCAGGCCCCGAAGCCCTCGTGGGAGAAGCAGTGAACATCCACGTCCGCCGCCAGGCTGGGGGGGGGGGGGGGGAGAGGGGGTGAGTGGCCACACCCGGCCCCCCCGTGACACCGGGGTGACCCCCGTGGTCCCCCCGTGACCCCACCTGTCCAGGTGCCGTTTTGCCCGCTCCACCTCGGGGGCGGTTTCAGGGCCGAGGCTGAAGCGGAGCCGCTGGGGCGGGGCGAGGGGTGGCGACGTCATCAAGGCGGGGCCGGGCTGCGGGCGGCGGCTGGAGGGCGGGGACAATGAGCGCAGGGAAGCCCCACCCTCACCCAGGCAGGAAGTCCCGCCCTCTGAAACAGGAAGTCCCTCCTGGGCTGGCCAAGCCCCACCCCCTCACTCACCAGTAATCGAGGGCGTGGTCGACCATCTCCGTGACAACAGCGCCGTCAATCACGGCTGGGTCATAGACGACCCCGCAGGTCCCGTCCTCCCCAACGATGAACTGCCGGGGGCAGGATCAGGGCGCAGGAAGTCCCACCCCTGACTGCGTGGCACCGCCCCCACACAGACACACCTTGCGAAACAGGAAGCCCCACCCTCCAACCCTAAAATAAAGGAAGCCCCACCCCCTTCTCACACCCCCACCCACCAAAGCCCCTCCCTCTACGGGACCTGACATCAGGAAGTCCCACCTCCCATGAGACCCACATGCAGAAGCCCCACCCACCTGGAGGGTCTTGTCGAACCAGCGGTTGCCGCTGTTGGCGCAGGCCCCGCCCCCGTGTAGCACCTGCCCGGCCCCGCCCCCCGGGCCCCGCCCCCCGGCAGTCGCCAGCACCGGAGCGTCCAGGCTGAGAGCGAAGAGGCTGCGCTGGATCCGGCCAATCGAGGCCCGGTTCAGCCGGTCTGTGGAGGCGGAGCTTCAGTGGGTGCCGCCCATCCGCCCCAGGAAGCCCCGCCCTCAGGAACCCACCGCACAGGAAGTCCCGCCCCCAGACCCTCACCCTACAGGTGGTGGTCACAGTCCCGCCCCCCAGGACCACCTGAAACAGGGGTCGGTGCCCTAAGTCCCGCCCCCAGGGCTCCTCCAGACAGGAAGTCCCGCCCCCAAACCCCCCTCCCACCCGCTGGGCACCCTCTAACACGAAGCCCCACCCTCCATTCCTCCAAACAGGTGAAGCCCCGCCCCAGGACACCCCAAAACCACAAGTCCCGCCCCCAAAGGCCCCCAGACAGGAAGTCCCGCCCCTCCAGGCCCCGCCCACTCACCCCGCATCAGCAGCCGGTAGACCCGCCCCCACGCGTGCCGGTGCTGCCCCGTCAGCAGCCCGAGGGGGGGGGCCCCGCCCCGCCCCGCCCGCGCCCGCAGCCCCCCCAGCGCCGCCCCCAGCGCCGCCGCGGGCAGGGGGGTCCCCTCCGCCCCACACGCCTCCACCTGGAAGAACTGGAGGGGGGGAAAAGGGGGGGACAGACACCCCCCCCCAAAACGGCCCCGTCGGCACTGCGCGGCCTCGCCCTCGGGGGCCTCGAAGCCCCCCCCCCGGTGTCCCCCAGGACCCTCCAAGACCCCCCCACGTGCCCCCAGCTCCCGCCAGGACCCCCCAAAATCCCTCCTACCTCCCCCCAGACCCCCCAGATTCCCCCTGCCCCCCCATTTTATCCCCTAGATACCCCCTTCGCCCCCATTTCACCCCCAGAACCCCCTGAACCCCCTCCCCAGACCCCCCAGACTCACCCTGCTCCCCCATTTGCCCTCCCAGACCCTCCTGAACCCCCCCAGACTCCTCCTGCCCCCCCATTTACCCATTTCACCCCCTGAACCCCCTGCCCAGACCCCCCAGACTCCTCCTGCCCCCCCATTTACCCCCTCCAGACCCTCTTGAACCCCCCCAGACCCCCCGTGTGTCCCCTCCCCCCCTACCTGGCAGTTGCGGACGACGGTGATGAAGGGGGGGGGCTGGGCGCCGGGGGGCAGCCGCAGCACCTCGTCCCTCTGGGGCCCCGGCACCCGGCACCCCCCGAACGCCGCCTGCACCCACGGCTCGGGGGGGTCACGCCTGGCCCTCCGGGACACCCACCGTCACCCGGGGCACCTGGCGGGGACCCAGGGACCCCCAGGGACCCCCCAGACGCCGTGGGACACCCCCCCCCCCCGGCCCCAGCACCCACCGCTCCAGCTGCACCCGGTAGTCGAGGACCCCCGCGATGAGCCGAGCCGCGAACCTGTGGAACCAGCGACACCAGTGTCCCCCAGTGCCCCCCCAGTGCTCCCCCAGTCCCTTCTAGTGCCCCCCAGTCTACTCCCAGTCCCACCAGTGTCCCCCAGTGCCCCCCAGCAACCCACCAGTCCCCCCCCAGTGCCTCCCAGTCCCTTCTAGTGCCCGCAGTCTACTCCCAGTCTTTCCAGTGTCCCCCAGTGCCCTCCAGTGCCCCACCACTCCCCCCCAGTCCCTTCTAGTCCCCCTCCAGTCTGCTCCCAGTCCCTCCAGTGTCCCCCAGTCCCTTCTAGTCCCCCTCCAGTCTACTCGCAGTCCCCCCAGTGCCCCCCAATTCCTTCTAGTGCCCCTCCAGTCTACTCCCAGTATCTCCAGCCCCCCCAGTGCCCCCCACTCTACTCCCAGTCCCCCCCAGTGCCCCCCACTCTACTCCCAGTCCCTCCAGTAAACCCCCACTCCCTTCTAGTGCCCCCCCCCCAGTCTACTTTCAGTCCCCTCCCAGTCTCTCCAGTGCCCCCCCAGTTCCTGCCCAGTCCCTTCTAGTGCCCCCCAGGCTACTCCCAGTCCTCTCCAGTGCCCCCCAGTGCCCTCCCAGTCCCTCCGTCCCGGTCCCCCGGATCCCACTCACCACAGCTGACCCCTCCAGTCCTCCCAGTCCTGCCGGGGCAGCACCAGTCCGGCACTGGTGTGCACGGGCAGCGGCAGCCGCTCGCTGGAGCCCCACGGCCACTCCTGCACCCAACACCCCAACGTGTGGGTGCCCCCCAACTCCTGGGTCCCCCCAGACACGGGGCTCTCCCGTCCTTCCCCCTCCCCGAACCCCTGTCCCCCCCGTCTCCCCCTGCCCCTCGGGTCCCCAAAACTCCCGGGTGTCCCCCCCCCTCCCTGCGCAGACGCCCTGGATCCGCCCCCCCCAGCCCCGCGTCCCCCCGAAGCCCCCCCGGGTGCTCACCGGCAGGCGGGGGGGGGCGGGGGGCTGCCGGCGCAGCCGCTCCTGCAGGCGGGGTCCGGCCCCCCCCGGCGCCCCGAAATCCCGGACCAGGCGGCGGGTCCGGTCCCGCTCCGCGGGGGCCACCAGCGCCTCCAGGGCCCCCAGTAGCCGCCCCAGGGTCGCCCCCAGCGCCGGCAGCGGGGGGCGGCCGCCCCCCCCGGGCACCCCCTGCGTGGGGGGAGAACCCCGAGACCCCCTGAGCCCCGGGGCCCGCGCAGGGAAGGGGACACCCCACCCCTCCCCCGAAAGCACGGCCCCCCCCCCGGGGTGATGGGGACGCCCCAGACATATGCAATGGGGGGACCCCCCCGGGGGACGGGGACCCTGGAATGGGACACACACACCCCCGCCCCCCCCGTCATGTACAGTGGGGACCCCCCATGTGACGGGGACCCCCCCACGTGATTGAGGACCCGCCCATGTGATGGGGACCCCCCCATGTGAAAGGGGACCCCCCCATGTGATTGGGGACCCTCCCATATATGATTGGGGACCCCCCCCATGTGACTGGGACCCCCCCTTGCCACGTGCAACGGCTCCGCCCCCCGCAGCACGCGGACGTGCCGCCCCGCACGAGCGCTCTCCCCCCCCCAAACCCCCCCAACCCCCCCCCAACCCCCCCGTGCCCGCGGGAACTCACCGGGGGGGAGGCGGCGGGGGGGGGTGCGGGCACGGGGGGAGTGCGGCGGCGACCCCAGACCCACGGCGACCGCCCCATGGCCCGGCCGATGGGTCCCTCCCGGCCGACCGGGTCCCGCCCCCCAACACACACCCCGCCCCCCCCACTCCCCCGGGTGGGCCCGGCCCCCTCAGCCCCCCCCCAGCCCCGGGGTCCCCCCCGTGGGGGTTAATGACACCTCGCTAATGAGTGTCCCGCGCGGGGTGCCCCCCCCCAGCACCCCCAAACCCGGAGGGGACCCGGGCGGGCGGGGGGGGTGTGTGGTGTGTGTTTGTCCCCATGCCCCGGGCCTGGGGGGGGGGATCCCGGGTGTCCCGAGAGCACCCGGGCGTGCGGGGGTGCCCCCCCCCGCTTTCCCTCTCGAGGGCCCGGCGGACGCTCCCTGTTTGCTCAGCACACACTGGCCGCAGGTGGGGTGGAGCCGGTCCCCGCGGGGGGGGCCCGGGGGGGGGGGGGACACCGGGGGAGGGTCCGGCAGCCCCGACGCCTCCGTCCTCGGCGGCAGCGAGGTGCATGGGGGCCGCCGGGACACGCGTGGCCCCCCCGGGGAACCCCCCCGGGACACCGGGGTGCAGCGGACTGTGACGAGGCCGCGGGGGGAGCCCCCGCGTGTCGTGTGTCGTCTCCCCCCGCCGGGTGTCCCCTGGGAGCCCCCGTGGGAGCGGGGGGGGGACGCGCACGGCCGGGTCGCGTGTGTGTGTGTGTGTGTCCCCGCAGTGGCCCCGGGGCTTGACCAAGGGGACCCCCCCTCTCCGCCCCAGCCCCCCGGGTGACCGGGGGGGGGTGTGTTGGGGGTGTGGGGGGGGTCCGGAGCCTGGGTGGCCGGTGGGGGATGGGGGGGGGGTGTGTGGGGGGGGGTGTGGGGCCGCGCGCGCCGGAACTGACGTGCAGGAGGGGGAGGGGAGCCGGGAGGTAAACAGGGAGAGGGGCGGGGGGGGGGTGCGCCCCGGGGGGGGGGCAGCGCCTGGCTCCCCCCCGGGGGGGGGGTGTGGGGCCGCTTGGGTCCCCATCTAACCCCCCCACCACCACCCCCACCCCCCCAGATGCCCCCTGCGTGGCGCGGCACAAGGCGCGGGGGGGGGGCCGTGGCCCTGGCCTTCCTCCCCCCCCTCCTCCTCCTCGTCCTCCTCCTGGCGGCCCCGGGGGGCTCCTACCGCCCCGTCGTCATCGTCCACGGCCTCTTCGACAGCCCCAGCGACTTCCGACACCTCCGCGCCTTCATCAATGAGGTCAGGCAGGCCGGGGGGCACCCTGCACCCCCCGGGCCCCCCCCGAGACACCCGGGTCCCCCCCCGGACACTCGGGTCCCCCCCATGACTCCAGCCGGGCACCGGGGGTCCCCCCTTCATCCCACCCGCGTTCCTGGGTCCCCCCGTGTCACACTGGAGGCGGGGAGGCTGCGTGTGTGTGTCCCCCTCATGACCCCATGCCTGGGCCTCCCTCCGAACCCCCCCCCCGAACCCCTCGTTCCCCAGCGTGACCGCACCCGCAATCCCGACCGCCCCCCCCCGTCCCATCTTCATCCCACACGAGTTCCCCCCGTCCATGTCCCCCCGTGACGCCTGACACCCCCCCCCCTCGTGTGTGTCCCCCCCCAGAGCCACCCGGGGACGGAGGTGACGGTCCTGGACCTCTTCGACCGGGGGGCGTCCCTGCGGCCGCTGTGGGTGCAGGTCGAGGGGTTCCGCCGCGCCCTCGCCCCCATCATGGCCAACGCCGCCGACGGCGTCCACCTGCTGGGATACAGCCAGGGTGCGTGGGGGGGGGCCGGGGGGGTGCCCCGGACACCTGGGGCCACGGGTGGGGGCACTCGGGTCCATTGCGGGGGGCCCTTGGGTCCGTCGGGGGGTGCCCCGGACACCTGGGACCATGGGTGGGGGGTACCGGGTCTTTGGGTGGGGTGTCCCAGACACCCAGGTCCATTGGTGAGGGGGCCCTGGGTCCGTGGGGGGGAGCACCCACACGCCTAGGTCCCTGAGGGGGGGGTTACCCCACATCCCTGGGCGTGTGTGGGGGGCTCCTGCATGCCCTGGGTACCCCAGTTTGGGGGAAGGGGGGCGCCTGGACACCCAGGTCCCTGGAATGGGGGTGATGCCCCAGACGTTGCGGTCTGTGGGTGGGGGTCCTGCAGTTGCCTGGGGTCCCCCTGCTGACACCCCCACCCCCCCACAGGGGGTCTCATCTGCCGCGCGCTGCTGGCCACGATGCCCGACCACAACGTCCGCAGCTTCATCTCGCTGGCGGCCCCCCAGATGGGCCAGTATGGGGGTGAGGGGCTGGGGGATCGCTGTGGGGATCGGGGGGCTTTTGTGGGGGCTGGGGGGCGGTTCTGGGAGTCCCCCGGGTGGGTTTCTGTGGGCTGTTAGGGAGGTTCAGAGGGAGTTGAGAAGGCTTGGGGGGGGTCTTTGGGGAGATTTGGGGGGGCCCTGAGTGCTTGGGGTAGTTTTTGGAGGGTTCCTGGGGGTGGCCGAGGAGCTTGGGGCGGGTTCGGGGGGGTCCCTGGCTGGGTTTGGGGGGTGTCAGGGTGTCCCCGAGTGGCTCCGGAGTGTCTGGGTGGGTTTGGGGGGTTTCAGGGGATCCCTGGGTGTTTTGGGGCACCCCTGGCTGTCTCAGGGTACCCCCGGGCGGGTTTGGGGGATGTGGGGCCGTCCCTGACTGGTTTTGGGGTGCCCCTGGGTGTGGGGGCGCAGACACCGACTACCTGAAGTGGCTCTTCCCCCGGCACATGAAGTCCAACCTCTACCGGCTCTGCTACACCCCCCTGGGCCAGGGGGTCTCCATCTGCAACTACTGGAACGGTCTGGGACCCCCAAAACCCCTCTGGGACCCCAAAACTCTCCCCAGGGGACCCCAACCCCTCCGGGAACCCCAAACCTCCTCCCGGGAGGACCCCAAAACCCTGCTGGGACCCCCAAATCCCCCTGAGACCCGACATATCCACGGGGACCCCAAAACCCACCATGGGGGGACCCCACCTGCCCCAAGGGGACAAATCCCCCTCCCCAACCCCCTGCAGAGCCCCGGGGGTGGTGTTGGGGGGGGGGGGGGGGGGGGGTGACCCGGGGGGGTGACCCGGGGACTGACCCACCCTGGACGTGGGGTCCCCCCAGACCCCCACCACCGCGAGCTCTACCTGAACAGCAGCGACTTCCTCGCCCTCCTCAACGACGAGCGGCTGCACCCCAACGCCTCCGGTGAGCCCCTATAGAGGCCCCTATAGGCACCCCCAGAGGGGTCTCCCATGGTGGGGGCTCCCGCAGGAGTCCCTATAGAAACCCCTATAGCCCCACGGGGACCCTTGCGGCGACGTGTAACCTCATGAAGGTCTCTCTGGGGACTCCGTAGCCCCTGTACGGGCACCTATAGATGCGTGAGGGGTGCTCCCGTAGCCCCCTACGCCTATAGATGTATGAGCTCCTATGGGTATTTATTGACTCGTACAGGTGCTCTCGTGCGCATCTATAGGTGCACGTAGAGCTCCACGTCGATGATCCTATAGATACCCCTGTATATAGTCGCGTTGTTCCCTATAGATCTTACAGCGCCCCGTCGCTACCGGTGTAGGCATCCTTACAGATGTTGGTGTGGCCCCATGCGTATATACACCTATAGATACCTTTATAGTTGTTCTTGTGAGTCACGCGGGTGCTCCTAGACCTGTCCTTATAGATCTCCATATACCTCCTTATAGACCTCCATGTACCCCCCCATACACCCCTCTATAGGCGACTTTATTTGCGCGGAAAAGCCACGCCGGTGCCCGTAACGCACGGAGGAACCCTGGGGCGCCTATAGCCAACCCATAGACACGGGGGCCAGCAGCACGGCCCTATGGCACACCCCCCCCCTCCCCTATAGACCCCTATAGGGTCCCGGCAGCCCCGGCTAACCCCTCGCTCACCGCAGACTGGAAGCAGAACCTGCTGCGCATCCAGAGCCTGGTGCTGATCGGGGGCCCCGACGACGGCGTCATCACGCCCTGGCAGTCCAGGTGGGCCCCGGGGGGGGGGTGTGGGGGGGTGTGGGGGGGCCTGGACCCCCGGGGTTGCCCCCCTCATCCCTCCTCCGCACCCCTGGGCCCCTCCCTGACCCCCCATTTTCCCCCCTCCAAAGCCTTTTCGGTTTTTATGACGCCAACGAGACGGTGCGGGAGATGCGCGCGCAGGCGGTGAGTGAGGGGACGCCCCCCCCCCCCCCCCCCGGGGGATTTGGGGGTTCCTGGACCCCTGTGACCCCCCCCGCTACCCCCCCCCCCCCAGGTTTACCTGCAGGACACGTTCGGGCTGAAGACGCTGGAGGCGCGGGGGGCGCTGGGGGGGTGCGCGGTGCCGGGGGTGGGACACACGGCCTGGCACTCCCACCGCCCCGTCTACGAGCGCTGCATCCGGCCCTGGCTCACGTAGCCGGGGGGGCCGGGATGGGGCTGGGGGGCTCTGTAGGGGTCAGGGGTGGGCTTATGGGGCTGTATGGGGTGACTATGGGGCTCTATAGGGGTCAGGTGTGGGGTTATGGGCTGTATAGGATTCTATGGGGGGCTGGGGGGCTCTATAGGGGTTGCTGGGGGTGTATGGGGCTCTGTAGGGGCCAGGGGTGGGGGTATGGGGTGTATGGGGGGGCTGGGGGGCTCTATAGGGGTCAGGGGTGGGGTTATGGGCTGTATAGGGTCCTATGGGGTGTATGGGGGAGCTCTATAGGGGGCTGTGGGGCTCTATAGGGGTCGAGGGGGGTGTATGGGGCTCTGTAGGGGCCAGGGGTGGGGTGATGGGGCTGTATAGGGTCCTATGGGGGGGCTGTGGGGCTCTATAGGGTCAGGAGGGGTTATAGGGCACTGTAGGGGCCAGGGGTGGGGGTATGGGGGGGGGGCTGTGGGGCTCTGTAGGGGTCAGGGGTGGGGTGGTGCTGCCCTATAGGGGTTCCAGGGTCTGGGAGAGGGTTATGGGGGTGTATAGGGGGGCCTGGGGGGTGTGCGGGGCCGGGGGGGCCTGGGGGAGGAATGGGGCTGTAAGGGTCTATAGGGGGGGCTGTGGGGCCCCGTCAGGGATGGGGTGAAGCTGTGGTGCTCTATGGGGGGGTCCTGTGGGGCCCTATAGGGTGTGGGAGGGGCCCTGGGTCCATACAGGGGGGGCTATAGGGCTCAGGGGGGGCTGTGGGGCTCTATAGGGATCGGGGGGGGGTGCCGAGCTCATACATGGGGCCTCCGGGGGGGGGGCTGTGGGTCAGTATTAGGGCTGGGGGCGGCCCTCGCTGTGGGGTTCCCCCCCCCCACTAACCCCCTCTCTGCCTCCCCCCCCTCCCCTCCCGCCAGACTCAGGGACTCGGGGCACCCCCGCCCCACGGCGCATTGAGGGGGGGGTAAGGGGGGGCCCCCAGACTGGCCCGGGGGGGCCACAGCCAATAAAGCACTTCCACTCCCCCCCCCAACATGAGCCTCTGCTGCCTCTGGGGACCCCGGACATCACCACGGGGGGGGGGGGGGGGGGCTCTGCCCCCTGTCACCCCACGGCCCCCCGTGACCCAGTGTCCCCCCAAGCCCCCCCCCTATGTGTATGTCCCCCCCCCCGCCGCGTCTCAGGCTCAGCTCTGGCTCTTTATTGGTTTCACTCAACTGGACGGTGTGAACAAAATGGGGGGGGCACGGGGGGGGGGAGCACAGGGACACGGGGGGGGACACAGGACTGGGGGGGGGTTGTGCTCGGAGAGGGGACAACAGCTCGGGGGGGGTGACAGGGGCGGGAGGGGTTGGAGGGTTGTCAGGGAGGGGGCAGGGCCAGGAGGGGGGGCAGCAGCTCGGGGGGGTCCCCGCGGCCCCCCCCGGCCTCGGCCGAGTGTTTGCACTTCTCGGAGCCGCACTGGCAGGGGAAGTATTTGCTCTTGATGTCCCAGAACCGGTCCCCGTAATCGAACCTGGGGCGGGGGGGGGGAATCTGTCACCCCACGGCCCCCCCCAACCGCACTCCCACCCCCCACGGCTGCCCCCAGACCCCACAGGTCCCCCGCAGCGACCCCCAGCTGCCCCCCAGGCCCTTCCTCCCCCCCATGTCCCCAGTCTGCCCACTCAAGCCCCCGACCCCCCCATCCTGTGTCACCCCCCACCCCTCCCAAACCTGCTTTATCTGCCCCCCGGCCCCCCCTTCGCCCCCATATCCCTCCCCAATCCCATTTATCAGCCCCCCATATGCCCCCGGATCTGCCCCCAGGCCCCCAAATCCCCCCCATATCCAACCCCACCCCCTGTAATCCCCCCCACACTCCTCCCCATGCCTTTTATTCCCCCCACCCCCCTCCCAATCCCATTTATCTGCCCCCAGGCCCCCCCCTTATCCCCCACACCCCTCCCATCTGCCCCCAGCCTCCCCCTATCTCCCCCCCCAACCCACCACATCCCCCCCACACCCCTCCCCAGCCGCCTTAACTCCCCCCCCGGCCCCCATCTCCGCCCCCCCGCGCACCCCAGCTCCTCGCCGGGGCGGATGGCGCGGCTGCTGAAGAAGGCGATGCGGGGGAAGCGCAGGTCCTGGTGCAGCATGAACACCCGCACCGGGATGATGTTGGGGTCGCAGAGGTGGTTGATGAACCGGCTGACGTTGCCGTAGTACCGGGCGTCGATGCAGTACACCTCCCCGTCCTGCCGCCACGACAAGGGGCCCCCCCCCCGGCGCGGGTGGGTGCCTGGGGGTCCCCACGCGTCCCCCCTCCCACCCCACCCGCCCCCTCCCCACCTTGTTGTCCAGGTCGAAGAGGTACGAGTCGTCCTCCCGCACGTCGGCCTCCGCGTCCGAGATCAGCTCCCCCACGTACCTGGGGGGGGCACGAGGGGGGGTGAGGACCCCACGGGGACCTCCGAATCTACCAGGAACCCCCCCTGGTCCCCTCTGACCCCCGAGATCCGCCAGAACCCGGGACACCCCCCCCAAACCCTAAGGACCCCCTGCTCCAAAGAGCCTGGAGATCCCCCAAATCAGGAGTGAGCCCCCCCCCCCCAACTCCCCAACCCCCCCCCCCCGTCTCTCACGACAACCCCTGAAACCCAGGGGACCCCCCCCAAGTCTCTCCCAGCCCCCAGGAATCCCCAAACACCCAGAAATCCCCCCCAAACCAGCGGTGAGACCCCCCCCCAGCCGCCCCAAAACCCGAGATGACCCAAACCAGGGATGAGACCCCCCCGAAGCTCACAGGAGCCCCCCCAAGTCTCCTCCAGCCCCCAGGGACCCCCCCAAAGGACAGAGGGGTGCAGCCACAGCCCCCTCCCCTCTTTTGGGGACCCCCCCTTACTCGCAGATGAAGGTGCCGGGGGGGATGGCTTGCAGCGCCCGCACCCCCCACCCCATCTTCGCCGTCCGGTAGAGCTGGAGCCGAACCCTGGCAAAGGGGGGGGGGGCAGCAGTTGGGGGGTGCAGGGGGGGGTTCACCCCTGGTTTGGGGGAGTCTGGAGGGGCCCAAAGGTTTTGGGGGAATGGGTGGGGGGTGTGCAGTGGGGGGGGTTTGGGGCACTGAGGGGGTTTAGGACACAGATGGGGGGGGCTTGGGGGGGGGGTGTGGCCAGGGACAGGCGAGTTTTGGGGTCAAAGAAAAGAATTTCAGGGTCAAAAGGATTTTGGGATGGGGGAAGGGGGTTCAGGGTACAGTCAGGTTTTGGGGCGCAGGTTTTGGGCACAGACGGGGGGGCTTTAGGGCACAACCAGGGGGGTTGGGGGCACAGAGAGGTTTCGGGGGGGGTCTGAGGGCGCAGGGACTTTTCGGGGGGGGGGGGGTTCGGGGTGCAGGATTTTGGCGGGGGCGGGGGGGGTGTTGGGGCGCACTTGATGCCGCTCTGCACCACCCGGTTCTTGCAGCTGCGCCAGCACGTGCAGGCCTGGTTGCACTCGAAGATCAGGGGGGGCTCGATCTTGTTGAACTCCTGCAGCAGCCGCCCGTCCTGGGGGAGGGGGGGTCACGGCGGCGGGGGGGTCACTAGGGACCCCCCCCCAACACCGCGGGGGGCCCAGACAGAGGCTCCCGGGGTCACCGCAGCAGCTTCAAGGGGCTTTCTGGGGTGCAGTGGTAGTTTTAAGGGTCCCTCCGCGCAACCCAGAGGTGGTTTCAAGGCCCTACTGGGTGTAATGATAGTTTTAAGGCCCCCCCCCCCCCCGACGGAGGAGCAGTTTCAAGGGGCTCCCCGCAAAGCTACGGGGATCGCAAGCGGGGTCCCCGAAAACGTAATGGCAGTTTTGAGGCGCTCTGATGCCACAATAAGGGTTTCGGGGTGCCCCCCGCCCCGAGCTGTAATGGTGGTTTCAAGGCCCCTCTCCCTGGACACGGTGGGAGTTTCAGGGCCCCCCCTCACCTTATCGTACCAGCAGCGGATGCTGAGCTGCCCACAGAGGCAGTTGCTGGAGGAACAATCGTCCTGGCACGTGCAGTGCTGGGGAGGGGGCCGGGGGGGGGAGGGTGTCAGGGGCACCCCAAAACCCCCAGGGCCCACACTGCGCCCCCTCCCCATCCCTTCAGACCCTTGGCGGGGGGCTCGCACGCCCCCAAGTCATTTCACACCCCAAAACGTTTCTTCCCCCCACCCCAAGCGGTGAGTTTCGCCCCAAAACCAGTTTTGAGCCCCCCCAAGTGGCTTTTTCGCCCCCCAAAAGCAGCGTTTTTCCCCCCAAAACCCGCAGTTTTCTCCCCCTGTCACCCCCAGAGGTTTTTCCTCCCCCCAGCAGCAGTTTTGCCCCACAACCCAGTTTTCCTCCCCAAGCGCAGGTTTCCCTCCCAAAAGCAGCACTTTTCACCCCAAAAGCAGCACTTTTCACCCCAAAAGCAGCACTTTTCACCCCAAAAGCAGCACTTTTCACCCCAAAAGCAGCAGTTTCCCACCACGTCTCCCCCTCAGGGCGAGGTGTCCCCCCCGGTAGGAACTTTTCCCCCCAAACCCTCCACGTTTTCACCCCAACAGCCCTTCCCTGCCCCCCAAAAGCAGCGTTTCCCAACCCCAAGGCAGCAGTTCTGCCCCCCCGGGCCCCCCAGGATGCCCCAGGGCCCCCCCCAGGACCCCCCCCAGCCCGCCCGGGCCCCCCCACCTGCAGGTGGGTGATGTTGTGGTCGATGTTCATGGTGGAGGTCTCACAGTTCTCGGCGATGTACTTGTAGTCGTCGGGGCACGGCTCCTCGTCCACCCCGTTGACGCAGGGGATGGGCACGTTCTCGTAGCCCCTCGCCACATCCCTGGGGGGGGGCGGGGGGCAAATGGGGAGGCTGGGGGGCACCCCGAAACACCCCAGCACCCCCAAACCCCCTCCAGCACCCCCAAACCCTGCCAGGAGCCCCCAAATCCCTGCAAGATCCCCCGATCAGTGCTCAGCGCACGGTGGGACCCTCAGGAACCCCAAAATCCCTTTAGGACCCTCCAACCCCCCCCAGGGACACCAAAATCCCTTCAGGGACCCCAAAACCCTCCCAGGGATCCCTGAAATCCCTTCAGGGTCCCCCAAAAGTCCCCAGGGACCTCAAGATCTCTTCAGGGACCCCTAAACCCCCCCAAGAACCACCCAAATCCTTTCAGGAACCCCAAAACCCCCCCAAGGACCCTAAAATCCCTCCAGGGACCCCTAAACCCCCTCCCAAAAAAACCCAAATCCCTTCAGGAACCCCAAAACGCCCAGGGACCCTGAAAATTCCCCCCCAGGGACCCCTAAACCCCACCCCAAGGACCTCCAAAACCCACAGGGACCCCCCCCCCCTTCCTGAAATCCCTTTGGGAACCTCCAACCCCCCCCAGGGACCCCTGAAATCCCCCGTAGGTACGCCCAAACCCCCCCGGCCCCCCCGTACCGGCTGATGATGCGCTCGGTGTGGAGGGGGCGCCCCGCAGCCCCCTGCCGCAGCTTGCGGTTGAGCTGCAGGGCCACCCACACCTCCGAGTGCTCCAGGGTCAGGTCCAGGGGCGAGTCCCCCTCCTTGTTCCGCACCTCGGGGTCCGCCCCGCGCGACAGGAACAGGCTGCGGTGCCGGGACGGGGTCACCCCAAAAAACAGAGACCCCCACGCCCAGGCAAGCAGGTCCTCCACCGCCAGCATCCAGGTACCCCTGATCCCCCCATGAACCCCCCGATAGACCCCCTGATCCCCCCATGGACCCCCCGCCCCTTCTATAGACACCCCGATCCCCCCACAGACCCCCTGATCCCCACCATAGACCTCACAATCCCCCATTACCCCCTGACCCCCCCATAGACCCCCCGATCCCCCCATGGACCCCTCGAATCCCCCATAGACCCCCGATCCCCTATAGAGCCCCCAATTACCCCCACAGACCCTCCAATCCCCCCCATGGACCCCCCGATCGCCCCCCCCCCCCCCATGGACCCCCAATCCCACCACAGGCCCCCCGATTCCCCCACGGACCCCCTAATCCCACCACAGGCCCCCCATTCCCCCCCCATGGACCCCCTGCTCCTCCTACAAACCCCCCCAATCCCCCCCGGACCCCCAGCCCCCCTACATGACGCAGTCGTGGTAGCTCTCGCGGGCGGCGATGTGCAGGGGGGTGTCCCCGTGGAAGTTGACGGCGTGCAGGTCGCACTGGGCGTTCAGCAGCACCTCGGCGATCTCGGCGCTGCCCGTGAAGGAGGCCCAGTGCAGGCAGATGTTCTCCTCCTGCCCGGGGAGGGCACCGCCCGTCAGGAGACGGACACCCCCCCACACCTCCCCAGGGCGAAACCTGCCCCCCTGGGGCAAAACCTACCTCCAGGAGGGGTAAAAACCACCTCCTGGGAGGCAAAAACCCCTTTGGGGGGACAAAACCATCGCCAAGGGACAAAACCCATCCTCTGGGGGGGGCAAAAACACCTCTGAGGGGAAAAAAAACATCTCTGAGAGGAAAAAAAATTGTCCCAGGACAAAGGAATTAGCCAGGAGAGCCTAGAAACTGCCTTTGGTAGGTATGGGGGGAGCTTGAAACTGCCCCAAAGAGAATAGGGGAGTCTTGAAACCACGCTAGAAGAGACGAAAAGGTCTTGAAACTGCCCTCAGGGGGCCTGGGGGTCCCCAAAACCGCTCTCAGGGGCCTGGGGGTTCCCCATGGAGGGGGGACACACACGCACTCACGTTGTCGGTGAGGGTGACGTCGGCGCCGCGCGTCAGCAGCCGCCGAATGACCTCGATGTGCTTGTGCTCGGCCGCCCAGATGATGGGGGTCCAACCCCCGTTGTCCTGGGGGCAGAGGCGGGGGGGGGGGTCTCAACGCTGCCCGATGCCGGGGTCCCCCCCGTGCCCCCCTCCCCAGGGGTCTCACCTGGGCGTTGACGTCCACCTGCCCGGTGGAGAGCAGCAGGTCGACCATCTCCAAGTTGCCGTTCTTGGCGGCGTGGTGGAGGCAGGTGGAGCCGTCCTCCTCCTGGGGGGGGGGGGACACGAGAGGCCGCCGCGGCGGCGTCAGCGAGGGGGGGGCACGATGACGTCATGGGGGGGGGGGGCGTGACGTCAGCGCCCACCTTGCTGTAGACGCAGCCCCCGCGCCGCACCATGTACCGCGCCGCCTCCACGTGGTTGTTGGCCACGGCCTCCATCAGCGGCGTCCGGCGCAGCTTGTCCGTCGCGTTGATGTTGGCGCCGCCTTGTGGGAAGGGGAAAAAGGGGGGGTCAGGGAACCCCCCCCCCCCCAACCCACAGGGAGCCCCCCCCCCCAGACACAGAGAACCTCAGGGAACACCCTGGACCCCCAGGGAACCCCAGAGAGGCCCCATGAAACCCCAGAGAGGCCCCCCCAGCACCCCCAGGGACCCCCCTGAACCCCCCCAGACCCTCAAGGAGCTACAAGAAACCCCAGAGAAGCCCAAGGACCCCCAGGGACCCCCCCAGACCCCCAGGAACCTCCCCAGACCCCCTCACCTCCACCAGAAGGTGCATAGCCCCCCCTCAGGACGCCCTTGACCCCCAGGAACCCTCAAAGCCCCCCCACAGTGCCCCAGGGATCCCCAAAACCCCCTCAGGAATCTCCTGGGGTGTCCTGGAGCCCAAATGCCCCCCAAGATCCACCTGGGCCACCCTGGAGCCCCCCCCACCCCCACCCCAAAATGCCCCGGGACCCCCAAACCTGCAGCAGGAGGTGGCAGATTTCGAGGTACCCCTTCTGCGCTGCCGCGTGCAGGGGGGTGCGCTTGCTCTGGGCGTCGCTTTGGAAGTTGGGGTCCAGGTTGTCCACTGGGCGGGGGGGTGGGAAGGAGCAGATAGGGGGGTGAGGATGCCCCAAGGAGAGTTGGGGACCCCCCCCCAGCAGCAGTGGGGCAGCCCAATGCTCCTGAGGACACCCCAAAGCCCTCCCAGTACCCCCACTCCCTCAGGGACATTTGGGGGCTCCAGGGCACCCCCAGCACCCCCAAACCCTTCCAGGGGGCTCCAGGGACCCCCCCCAAGCCCCCCCTCAGGACCCCCCGGCCCCCCACTCACGCAGCATGAGCACGACCTTCTGCAGCTCCCCTTGCTTGACCGAGACGTAGAGCTGCCGGGGGTGGAACCGCAGCTTCTTCCGCCTGTGGGGGGAACTGGGGGTACTGGGAGGCTGAGGGACCTGATACTGGGGATGCTGGAAGCACTAGGAAGCTAGGGGACCCGATATTGGGGGGACTGGGAGGCACTGAGAAACTAAGGGACCCGATATTGGGGGCACTGGGAGGCACTCGGACGCTTGGGGACCACATGTTGGGGGTACTGGGAGGCACTGGCAGGCTTCTGTGCCCCATACCGAGAGTACTGGGACAACTGGAAAGCTGATGGACCTGACACTAGGGCTATTAGGAGACACTGGGAAAAACTGGGGGGACCCCAAACTGGGGGTACTGGAAGGATGGGGGGAGCCGGCACTGGGGGACACAACAGAAAGGGAATTTGGGGGGAGGGATCGGGGGCACATGTGGGGCACTTAGGAAGGGTTGGGGGGGCAGGAAAGGTTGGGGGGGCTCGGGGGGGCTCAGGAAGATTTTGGGGGGGAAGGAGGGGCTCAGGAGGGTTTGGGGGGGCGCGGGGGGGGCTCAGGAGGGTTTGGGGGGGGCGGGGGCACCCACCTCTCAGCCTCCTGCCCCACCAGCGCCTTCTCGAGCAGGTCCCGGGCTGGCCCCGGCGCCAGCCCCCGCGCGGAGAGGGCCCCCCCCGAGGGCAGGGCCAGCGCCGGCCCCCCCGAGCTGTCGATGGGCTCAGCCCGGGGGTCCGGGGGGCGCCCGGCCCTCGCCCTGACCCGCATCCGCGCGCTGGGGGGAGCGGGGCGTCAGGGGGTCCGGGGCGCCCCTGGGACCCCCCATCTCCAATCTCATAAACCCACAAACACCCCGAGACCCCCCTGGGGTCCCCATGCAGCCCCCCACAGCCCCCCCAAACTTCTTTAGGCCCCCCCACATCCTTGTGTATCCCCCCTGCACTCTCAACCCCCCAAAAACCTTCTCAAGACCCCCCAAACCTATGTACCCCAAGAGCCCCCCCCAGACCCCTTCATACCCCCCAGAGGCCCCTCAGAACCCCCCTTAAACCCCTCGCCCCCCCCCATGATCCTACACCCCCAAAACTCCCCCAACCTCCTATGCCCCCCCCCAGACACCCCAAACCCTTCTTCCTGCCCTCCCACCCCGGCTGACCCTAAATCCTACAATTCCCCCCCAAACCCCCCCCGCCATGCGCTTACCTGGGTGTGGGGGCGTCGGTGCGGGGGGGGACGCGTCGCCGGGGTTCGGGGGGGCGGCGGGGGCCGGGGGGCCCCCTCGGTGCGGGGCAGCGTCACCTCCTGGGCCTCGGAGGCGTCTTCCCCGCAGTGGGGGCAGAAAATCATCCCGTTGAGCTGCGAGACGCAGCCCCGGTGGAAGCGGTGCCCGATGCGCACGTCGGGGTGGCACTCCAGGAACGTCCCCTGGGGGGGGGGGAAGGGGGGGGCGTCAGGGGGTCCCCAAGGGGTCCTGGGGGTCCCCACGAGGGTCCTAGAGGGGTGCTGAGAGGCCACGGGGCAAGGGGGGGGAGCACGGCAGATCCCAACCCTGATGGGGACGTGGGGATGGCGCTGTGGGAATGTGTGCGGGGGGGGGGGGGGGGGGGGGGGGCAGGGGAGTCTGAGGGTCCCCAAGGGGGCCTGGGGGTCCCCAAGGGGTCGTGGGGGTCCCCAAGAGGCTCCTGAGAGGCTGCGGGGGGGCACAGGGGGTCCCATCGCCAACAGAGACGTGGGGATGGCACTTCAAGAACATTCCTTGCGGTGACAAAAAGGGGCACATGGATCGGGGGGGGGGTCCCAAGGGGTTCAGGGGGTCCCTAAGGGGGTCCCCAAGAGGGTCAGGGCGTCCTCCAAGGGATCACGGGGGCCCCAAGAGGGTCAGAGGGTCCCTAAGGGGGTCCCCCAGTGGTCAGGAGGTCCCCAAGAGGATTGGGGGGGTCCCTACGGGGATCCCCCAGGGGGTCCCCAAGAGGATGAGTAGACCCTAAGTGCCCCCCCCAACCCTCAGCAGCACAGAACAGCCGCAGGCAGGGGAGCAGCGGCGCTGCCCACGACGGGGGGTCCCCGCGGGTGTCCCCTGGCGCTGTGTGACCCCCCCTCGGTCTCGGGGGTCCCCCCCCGTCCCCCCCACTCACGGCGGTGCAGAAGTAGCCGCAGCCGGGGCAGCAGTGGTGCTTGACCATGCGGGCGCGGTGGCTCTCGCACAGCACCATCAGCGGCACCCGGCTGGACGGGCGCATCGTCTCCCGCTTCAGGATGCTGCTGCCGCACCCGCTCAGCTGGGGGGGACACGGGGGGGTCAGCGGGGGGGTGCCCCCGGCCCCCCAACAGGCTGCTGCACCCCCCATTCTGCTGGGGTGACGGGATCCCCCCGCCCACCCCCACAAGGCTTCGGTCCTTCCACGTGCGGCCGTGCCTGAGTGCCCCCCCCCCCGGGCCCACGTGTCCCCCCAACACCCCCATGACCCCCCCAATACCCACGTTCCCCCCCACAATGCCCCCATGTCCCCCCTAATGGCCCTCCAATGCCCCCCCAGTGCTCCCGTGTCCCTCCCAATGCCCACACTCCCCCCCCCAGTGCACAGGTGTCCCCTCAATGGTGCCCCAATTCCCATGTTTGCCCCCAATGCCCCCCCCAATGCCCATGTGTCCCCCCCAGTGCCCACACTCCCCCCCCAGTGCCCCCCCCAATGCCCATGTCCCCCCCGCAGACACCCAGACACCCCATGGCGCTCAGGACCCCCCCCCCATCTTTGTTCTCCATTCCCCCCTGACACTGGAGTCCTCCCGACACCCCTCAACTCCTTCTAGACAGGGATCCCTGAAATGCCTTCAGGGTTCCCTAACCCCCCCCAAAAACCCCAAACCCCTCCAGGGACCCCTAAACCCCCCCAGGGACCCTGAAATCTCTCCAGAGACCCCTAAACGCCCCCCAAAGACCCTGAAATCCCTCCGGGGACCCCTAACCCCCCCCAGGGACCCCTAACCCCTCCCCAGGGACCACTAAATCCCTCCGGGGAACCCTAACCCCCCCCCAGGGACCCCAAAATCGCTCCAGGGACCCCTAACCCCCCTCCAGGGACCCCTAACCCCCCCCAGGGACCACCAAATCCCTCCGGGGAACCCTAAACCACCCCCAGGGACCCCAAAATTCCTCCAGGGACCCCTAAACGCCCCCCCAGGGACCCCTAAACCCCCCCAAAGACCCTGAAATCCCTCCAGGGGCACTTAAACCCCCCC
>NC_134070.1:109313-147392 GCF_965140245.1 Athene noctua
AGCACCGGCGGGAAGGGGCGGGGCTTATCCTTAAAGAGACCGCGGCCGCCTTAGCCCCGCCCACCCCGGGCATTGTCTTCCCGCGGGGGGGGGGACGACACACACACGACACACACAACTCGCCCCGCCCCCCCCCCGAACCCAAAACCACCGATTTTCACTTTTTTTTTCTCCTTTCCTCGTTTATTACAAAAAAGTGTCTGACCGCGGCGGCGGGGGGGGGGGCGGGACCACCCCACACCCCCCCCCCCAAGGGATCTCAGGGGTCACCACCCCCCCCTCCGCCCAACTTCTCTGCTCTAACCCCCAGCCCTCCCCCCTCCCCCCTCCAGGGCCCCCCCAAACCTTTCCCCCTCCCCCCCCCCCCCACCCCCCCAAGGGGGTCCCAGACACCCGGGGCCGTGCCCCCCCCTCCCCGCCCCCCCCCCTCCTTCCCCCCCTACTCTACACAGAGCCCAAGTGTCCAGGCCACCCCCCTCCCTCCCCATTCCCCCCCCCCCCAAACTACAACCTAAAGGGGTGTCGGGGGGACCCTGCGTCCGCGTGACCCCGCGTGACCCTTCCTACAACCTACCGGGGGGGGGGTACCCCGGGGTCTGGTGAACCCCCATGACCCCCCCCCAACCCCCCCAAGGGGGCCAGGCTGGGGGAGCAAAGCTTTGAGGGGGGGCTGCACCCCAACATCCATCAAGTGGGGGGGGTGAACCCCTAAATCCGGGGGGTGGGGGGTTGAGGGGTGCCGGGGGGGTGGGGGTGCCCCCCCCACTTCTCTATGGGGGTCCTGGGCATCCGGGGACCCATCAGCCATGAGGGAACCTAAGTGGGGTGTCCCCCCCCCTCCACAGGGGTCCCGGGTGTCCATGGGGGGTGCCTCCCCTTCTCCATGGGGGTCCCAAGTTTCAACGTGGGTGCCCCCCCTTTATCCACGGGGGTCCAGCTCTCCATGGGGTGCCCCCCGTTATCCATGGGGGTCCCGGCTGTCCATGGGGTGCCCCCCTCTCTCCATGGGGGTGCCCCCCCTTCTCCATGGGGGTCCGGGCGTTCATGGGGTGCCCCCCTCTCTCCATGGGGGTGCCCCCCGTTATCCATGGGGGCCCGGCTCTCCGTGGGGTGCCCCCCTCTCTCCATGGGGGTGCCCCCTGTTATCCATGGGGGTCCCAGCTGTCCATGGGGTGCTCCCCTCTCTCCATGGGGGTGCCCCCCGTTATCCATGGGGGCCCGGCTGTCCATGGGGTGCCCCCCTCTCTCCATGGGGGTGCCCCCTGTTATCCATGGGGGTCCCAGCTGTCCATGGGGTGCCCCCCTCTCTCCATGAGGGTGCCCCCCGTTATCCATGGGGGCCCGGCTGTCCATGGGGTGCCCCCCTCTCTCCATGGGGGTGCCCCCCGTTATCCATGGGGGTCCCAGCTGTCCATGGGGACCCCCCACCCCTCTCCACTGAGTTCCCGGGTCTCCACAGGGTGCCCCCCCTCCTTCTCCACAGCACTCCCGGGTACCCACAGGGGGGGTACCCCATCCAACACCTCCCCCCTCACTCAATCCCCTCAGCTTCCCCCCATCAATCGCCCCCCCCCCCCCCCCCATCCCCCCCGGCAGTGGGGGGGGGCGAGGCCTCGGTCAGCGCACGAGGACGTTGATCTCGGCCACGCTGGCCTCCAGCACGTTCTCGGCCGTGGTCTTGCCGTGCTGCTCCTTGAGGTGGCGGCGGATGGCGGGCTTGTGGGCGAAGCGCACGTCGCAGTAGGAGCAGCGGTAGGGCCGCTCCCCGCTGTGCAGGTTCATGTGGTCGTGCAGCGTCGACTTCTGGGTGAAGCTCTTCCCGCAGATGCCGCAGCCGTGGGACTTGACGCCGCGGTGGACGTTCATGTGCCGGTTGAGGTTGCTGCTGTGGTTGAACTGCTTCCCGCAGCGCGGGCACATGAACACGAAGTGCTGCGCCCGCATGTGGAACACCAGCTTCTCCACGCCCTGGAAGGCCTCGCCGCACTTCCCGCACCGCGCCGGCGGGGCCGACGAGGAGGAGGAGGAGGAGGACGACGATGACGTCGTCGCCGCCGCCGCGGCCGACGGCGCCGGGTTGGCGCCGCCCGGTTCTTCCGCCGCCGCCGCCGCCGCCGCCACGCCGCCGCCGCCGGGGAAGATGAGGAGCCCCTCGCCCTCGGCGTCCTCGGCCAGGCTGTAACACGCCTTCACCACGCCCAGCGGCGGCGGACGGGGGGGGTCCGGGGGAGCCGCCGTCCCTTCCGCCGCCGCCGTGGCCGTGGCCGCGGCCGCCGCCGCCGCCACCGTCGTCCACGCTCGCGGCACCCGCCTCCTGCGCGCCGCCGCCGGCTCCACCTTGACGATGCAGACGTCGGGCGCCGAGTCCTCCTCCTCCTCCTCGTCGTCGTCCTCCTCAGGCTTGGGGGGCGGCGGGGGGCGCAGCGGCGGGGGCTGCGCGGCGGGGGGGGGCGGCTGGATGAAGCGGGCCAGGGCGCCGCGGCACCGCTCCACCACGTGCTCCATCTGCAGGTAGCTGGCCGCCGTCAGGTAGTTGACGAGGTCGCGGCCGGCGAACTCGAGGGCGCCGGTGTAGCAGGAGAGCAGCAGGTCGGCCAGCACGCGGGCGCTGTGGGCCAGCGAGACCCGCAGCTCGGCCGCCGGGTTCAGCAGGAACTGGTCGCGCAGGAAGGGGGAGCAGGCCGCCAGGATGACGCGGTGGCCCCGGAACCGCAGGCTCCGCGCCACGATGGTGACGTCGCAGAAACGCTCCTCCGCCCGCAGGCGGTTCATGCTCCGCAGCGCCGCCGCCTCGTGCCCCGGCAGCTGGAACCGCAGCACCTCGGCGCACGACGACATGGCGGGAGCGGGGACTGGGGCGCTGGGAGAGCTGGGAGGGGGGACTGGGGGGAGTGGGAGCACTGGGAGGGGGGACTGGGGGCGCTGGGAGAGCTGGGAGGGGGGACTGGGGGGAGTGGGAGCACTGGGAGGGGGGACTGGGGGCGCTGGGAGAGCTGGGAGGGGGGACTGGGGGGAGTGGGAGCACTGGGAGGGGGGACTGGGAGCGCTGGGAGAGCTGGGAGGGGGGACTGGGGGGAGTGGGAGCACTGGGAGGGGGGACTGGGAGTGCTGGGAGGGGGAACTGGGAGCACTGGGAGTGCTGGGAGGGGGGACTGGGAGCGCTGGGAGGGGGAACTGGGAGTGCTGGGAGGGGTTACTGGGGGGACTGGGAGAGGTTACTGCGAGGACTGGGAGGGGTTACTGGGAGCACTGGGAAGAGGGACTGGGAGCGCTGGGAGGGGTTACTGGGGGGACTGGGAGAGGTTACTGCGAGGACTGGGAGGGGTTACTGGGAGCACTGGGAAGAGGGACTGGGAGCGCTGGGAGGGGTTACTGGGGGGACTGGGAGAGGTTACTGCGAGGACTGGGAGCACTGGGAGGGGGGACTGGGGGTAATAAGGGCGCTCAGGGGGGTTACTGGGGGGAGTGGGAGCACTGGGAGGGGTTACTGGGAGGACTGAGAGGTTACTGGGAGCACTGGAAGGGGGGACTGGGATCACTGGGAAGGGGGACCGGGAGCACTAGAATGAGTTACTGGGGGACTGGAAAAAGGGACTAGGGGGACTGGGAGAGGTTAGTGGGAGCACTGGGAGTGGGTACTAGGGGGAATAAGAGTGCTGAGAAAGGTTACTGGGAGGAGTAAGGGTGCTGGGAGGTGTTACTGGGGGGACTGGGAGCACTAGGAGAGGTTACCGGGGGACTGGGAGCGCTGGGAGGGGGTACTGGGGGGAATAAGAGTGCTGAGAGAGGTTACTGGGAGGAGTAAGGGTGCTGGGAGGTGTTACTGGGGGGACTGGGAGCACTAGGAGAGGTTACCGGGGGACTGGGAGCGCTGGGAGGGGGTACTGGGGGGAATAAGGGCACTGGCAGAGAATATTGGGAGCACTGGGAAGGACTACTGGGGTGTTGTGGAGCACTGAGACGGGTGACTGGGGACACTGGGAGAAGTTACTGGGAGGACTGGGAGCACTGGGAAGCGGTGCTGGGAGGAGAAGACACTGGAGCACTGTTAGGGGTTTCTAAAGGGACTGGGAGCACTGGGAGGCGGCAATGGGGGAAGAGCAGGGGGCACTGGGAGGGGTTGCTGAGGGGGCTGGGAGCACTGGGGAGAGTTACTGGGAGCACTGGGAGGACTGGGGAGGGTTTTTGTGGGCAATGGGACGGGGCACCAGAGCACAGGGAGGGCCTACTGGGGGGACTGGGAGCACTGGGTGGGGTTACTGGGAGCAAGAGAACGGGTTGCTGTGTGGACTGGGAGCACTGGGGAGAGTTACTGGGAGGACCGAGAACAATGGGAGCACTGGGAAGGGCTACTGGGAGCACTGGGAGGGGGCGCGGGGGGGGCTGTGGCTGCTGGTACCGGGGCGCTGGGGAGACTGGGAGCGCTGGGGGGGCTGCGCTGGGGGCCCGGGAGGGGCCCGGGGGTCACTGGGAGCACTGGGAGGAGGGGGAGGGTTCAACTAGGAGCACTGGGGGGAGGTCACTGGGAGCACTGGGAGCACTGGGAGCGGGGTGCCGGAGGTCACGTGGCTGCACCTGGGGAGACAAGGCCGCGCTGACGTCACCGCGCGCCCCCCGCACCGGCCCGCGCCCGCCCCCCCCCCACATTGGCCCGCGCGGGGCCCCCCCGCGCCCCCATTGGTCCCCGCGGGCCGGGCCCCCATTGGCCCCCCCCGCGCCCCCCCCGCGCCCCCATTGGCCGCCGCCGCCGCCGGTCCCGGCCCCCCCCGCCAGGCCCCCCGCGCGCGCCGTTACCGCCTCGAGCGCCGCCGGGCGCGCGGCAGCGCCGTTAAAGGGGCCGCGGCGGGGGAGGGGGCGCGGCGCGGGGCATTGTGGGATGCGGGGGGACACGGCCGGACGCGTGGGGGGGAGGGGGGGGGGAAGGAGGGGGGCGACCCCCTCCACGCCTCCCCCGGGGCATTCTGGGAGCGCGGGGGACCGCCCGCCTGACGTCATCGCCCCGCGACGGCGCGCGGAGCGCCACGTTCCCAGGGCAACCGGCCGCCATGTTGCGGCGGCGGCGGGCCCGAACTGTTGGGCCCGCCCCTCTCTATTGGCCCCGCCCCGCGAGCCACTTTAGCATTGGCCCCGCCTCCCGAGGCGGGGTTTTTGTTTGCTCCGCCCACCCGTTATTTTCTGTTGGATCCGCCCCCAGGGCGGGAGTTTGTTTGGCTCCGCCTACTACGAGATCTTTTTCCGTTGGCTCTGCCAGGGGCGGTGGGGGGCGGGGTTTCTGTTTGCCCCGCCCATAATTTAGTCTTTTGCGGTGGATCCGCCCCCTGGACGGGGCTTTGTTTAGCCCCACCCAGTACAATCGGGTTTGTGTTGGCTCCGCCCTCTGGGTGGGGTTTCAATTTGCTCCACCCATAATCGATGCTTTTCTGTTGGCTCCGCCCCCAGGGCGGGGTTTCCATTTGCTCCACCCACAATCCATGCTTTTATGTTGGCTCCGCCCCCAGGGCGGGGTTTCCATTTGCTCCACCCACAATCCATGCTTTTATGTTGGCTCCGCCCCAGGGCGGGGGTTTTCTCGGAGCTGCCTCCCCGGGGGGTGTTTCCCTGCCCGGCCCCGCCCCCTGGGAGGTCCCGCTCCGCCAGGCCCCGCCCCCTGCCTTTTCCCGGTCCCCCCGGTCCCCCCTTCCCCGGTCCCGCCATGGCGGCTCCCCGTGCTCTGGCCCTCCTGCTCCTGCTCGGGGGGGCCCGGCCCGGCCCGGCGCCCCCCGCCTGCGCCCCCTCGGCCGGGCCCCGCTGCCCGCCGGGCACTTACCCCCACCCGCCCCCCCGGCACCGGCCGGGCCGCTGCCCCCCCGCGGGGGAGGAGACCCCCGTCGTCTGCAAAGGTGCGAAGTGACCCCAGAGACCCCTTTTTTTTTGGAGGGGGGGTGTGGAGAGGCCCCCCCGGGCCCCCCCCGGACTCCTGCTGTGTGTGTCCCCCCCAGAGCTGCGCTGCCCGGCGCCGCTGTCGCTGCCGCAGGGGTCGGTGTCCCCCCGGCGCCCCTCCCACCCCCCCGGCGCCATCGTCACCTTCGAGTGCGACGACGGTTTCGTGCTGCGGGGCTCGGCCCGGCGGCTCTGCCGGCCCGGCGGCCTCTGGACCGGCACCAGCCCCGTCTGCGACGACGGCGGTGAGACCCCCGAGACCCTGGGGAGGGGGGGGGGCAAAATCCCCCCCATCATCTTGGGAGCCCCCAGACCCCCTCCTGGGAGACCCAAACCCTCTCCCCAAATCCATTTTTTGGGTCTGACTCCCCCCCAAAAAATCCCCCCCTGTGACCCCCCCCCCCTCTGGGAGCCCCAGTGGTGGAGGGGGGGTCCCCGGGTGGGGGAGGGTCCCTGTAGGGCCTGGATGGAGTTGGGGGTCCCCATGGGGTGGGGGTGGGGGGTGTGACCCCCCAAATGACGACACCCCCCCCCCCCCCCCCCAGCGGGTGACTGTCCCCCGGGCGCGGCCCCCGCCGGGGGGGTGGTGACGGGGCGGGGCCGGCAGCGGGGGGCGGAGCTTCACGTGCGCTGTGGGGCGGGGCTGGTGCTGCTGGGCCCCGCCCACCGCCGTTGCCTGGAGACGGGACGCTGGTCCGGCCCCGAGCCTGTTTGCCGACGTGAGTGACAGGGCGCGTGGCCAATCTCCACCACGCCCCCCCCCCGCGCGGCCCCCGACACCCCCGGTGACCCCACCCGACCCCCGGGACCCCACCCCGGGGCACCATAGAGGCCCCCGACACCCCCCCGAGCCCCAGGGACCCCCAGTGACCCCCCCTGGGACCCCTCTGCCCCCCCCGAGGACCCCCTTGTGCCCCCCCCATGTCCCCCCCAGGTGCCCCTGTGCCCCCTCTGTGTCCCCCCTCAGTGTGGGTCCCCCTGCATCCCCTCGGGTCCCCCCCCGTGTCCCCATGTCCCCCCCATTCCCCCCCCAGCCCCCTTGTCCCCCTGCGATGCCCCTGCACCCCCCAACGCCCCCCCAGCCCTCTGCAGCCCCCCCCACGTCCCGCCTCCCCGTGTCCCCCCCGCCGTGTCATCCCCCCCACAGACCCCTACGCCTACGACCTCCCCGAGGACGTCAGCGAAGGTTTTGGGGCGTCTCTCACCTCCGTCCTGGAGCTGGCGGGCGCCCGCCCCTACAACGGTGGGTCTGGGGGGGACGCCCCGGCATCGGGGGGGGGTGTGGGGGACACACGACCCCGCCGACCCCGCCCGGAGCGGGGGTGACACGTGGGGGTGTCCCCAGACTCGTCCGTGGGCCGTCGCATCGTGCTGAGCCCCGAGGGGTCGCTCCACCTCTACCTGCTCCTCGACGCCTCCGGCAGCGTCAGCTCGGAAAACTTCCGGCTCTTCCAGGAGTGCGGGGCCGCCATCGTGGACAGGGTGGGGCACGGGGCGGGGACACGGGGCGGGGACACGGAGGGACGGGGAGGAACAGGCTGGGACCACGGCGGGATCACGGGTGGGGTCATGGCGGGATGAGGTGGGATCATGAGGGAACCATAGTGGGACCACGGAGAAAGAGACTGGGAAGATGGCGGGGCCCTGGCGGGATCATGGTGGGATCGTGGTGGGACGAGGTGAGACGGTGGCGGGTTGAGGAAGGACCGTGGTGGGACAATGAAGGAACAAACTGGGACCATGGTGGGATCACGGAGGAAGAGATTGGGAACATGGCGGGACCTTGATGGGATGAGGTGGGATCATGGTGACATCATGGTGACATCGTGGTGGCACCATGGGTGGGATCATGGTGGGATCATGGTGGGACGAGGTGAGACGGTGGCGGGTTGAGGGACAATGACTGTGGGACCATGGAGGAACAAACTGGGACTGTGGTGGGACCAGTGGGATGAGGTGGGATCATGGTGGGACCCTGAAGCAACGTTGGAACCGCGCTGGGACCGCGGGGGCCCCACGATGGGGTGAGGTGGGACCGTGGAGGAACCTCCTGGTCCTGGGGGGGGGGGACACACCCCGGTGGGACCTGCCCCCCTCCCCGCCGCAGCTCAGCAGCTTCGAGGTGTCCGTGAGCTTCGCCGTCGTCTCCTTCGCCAGCCGGGCCCGCGTCATCGTCTCCACGGCCGAGGACGAGGCAGCGGACGCCGACGAGGTTCTCCGCCGCCTGGAGAACGCGACCTCGGCCGGTGCGTCCCGGTGCGGGGCCGGGGGGGACCCCGGGAGGGGACCCCGCGGGACCTGGCGGGTGTCGGTGTCCCCGCAGACCACGGGAACGCGACGGGCACCAACGTCCGCGGGGCGCTGATGGAGGTCTACCACATGCTGCTCTTCCAGAAGGCCCGCGCGGCGCGGGGGGGCCGCCCCCAGGCCTGGCGCGACGTCCGCCATGTCGTCGTCCTGCTGACGGACGGTGGGGACGCGGCGGCGGGCGGGGGGGGGACGCGGGACGGGGTGGGGGCCTGCGTGATCCCCCCTCTCGCCGCCCCACAGGCAGGTTCAACGTTGGGGGGCACCCCCGGGACGCGGTGGCCAAGATTGAGGACGTGCTGGAGATCAGACCGGACCGGGAGGAGTTCCTGGGTGGGTGCTGGCGGGGACGGGGACATCGGGGGGGGGCCTTGGGGGTACCAGGGGTTGGTTTGGGGACATCAGGGTTGGTTTGGGGACCCCAGGATTGGTTTGGGGCCCTCGGGGGTGGTTTGGGGACATTAAAGATGGTTTTGGGGCCCTCGGGGGTGATTTGGGGACATTAAAGGTGACTTTGGGGGTGTTGAGGGTGGTTTGAGAACTTTGGCGGTGGCTTTTGGGACCTTGAGGACAGTTTTGGGGACCTCAGGGGGGGATGTTGGGGTCAACGCCCCCCCCCAGGCCCCCGCTGGCCCCCCCCGGGGTGTCCTTGTCCCCGTCCGCCCCCACCACCGCTGTTTGCTCTTGTGCCACGGCGGGGGTGGCCCCGGTGGGTCCCTCCTGCCCGCGCGGTCACCGCCCTGTCCCTGTCCTCGGGGACGGACCTTGCCCCCGCCCTCCCCCTCCCCGTGGGGTGGCTCTGGGCACCCTGCGCCACATTCCGGTGTCCATCCTGACACCCCACACCCCCATCCAGGTGCCCCCAGCCCCATTGGAGGGGCCCCAAATCCTCTTCTCGGTGCCCCAAGCCCTGTTCTAGGTCCTTCAAGCCCTGTTCTAGGTGCCCCAAGTCGCACTGGGGTGCCCCAAACCCCCCTTTAGGTGCCTCAGACCCAGTTTGGGTGCCCCAAAGCCACCTCAGACACCCCTGAGCCTGTCCTGGGTGCCCCCAACCCCATTTTGGGTGCCACAAACCCTGTTCTAGGTGCCCCAACCCCATTTTTATGCCCCAAACCTTGTTCTAGGTGCCCCAAACCGTGTTCTAGGTGCCCCAAACCCCCTTTGGGTGTCCCAAAGCCACCTCAGATACTCCCGAGCCCCTCCCGGGTTCCCCCAGCCCCCTTTTTGACGCCCCAAACCTTGTTCTAGGTGACCCAAACCCTGTTCTAGGTGCTCCAAACCCACTTTTTGATGCCCCGAGACTGGTTCCAGCTGTTCCCAGTCCCCTCTCGTGCCCCCCTGAGCCCCCCTCATCCCTGTGTGTGTGTGTGTGTCCCCCCCCAGACATCTACGCCTTTGGGGTGGGGGCGCTGGAGGTGGACGTGGCGGAGCTGGCGGCGGTGGCCTCGCAGCGGCGGGACGAGCCCCACGCCTTCAAGCTGGCGGACGCGGCGGCGCTGCGACGGGCCGTGGAGGCGGCCCTGGAGGCCACCAACCTCGGGGACCTCTGTGGCGTCATCATCCCTGCCGGAGCCCCCCGGCCCCCCTGGCACGTCATCCTCAGGGTGAGACCCCCCCCGCCCCCGACCCCGGGCTTGGGAGGTTGACACGACACCCGGGGGGCCTGGGGCATCCCGGCCCCCCCCCCAAGCCCTCTCTTTAGGGGACGCAGGTGTCTGGGCCCCCCCCACCCCAGCGTGGGGGCGCTGACGGGGCGGGGGGTGTCGCAGACGGGGCGGGAGCAGCGCTGCGCCGGGTCGCTGGTGGGGGGCCGCTGGGTGCTGACGGCCGCTCACTGCTTCTGGGGGGGCCCCGAGCCCCACGCCTGGACCGCCGACCTGGGTAGGGCCATTGTGGGGGGCCCCCTCCCCGCTCCCCATCCTCCCCGCTCCCCCTCCTCCCGCCCTGGGCGTCGGGGGCTGATGGGGGGGGGGGTGTTCTGTTTTTTTTTTTTGTCAGGGGAGGGGGAGCACGTTCCCATCCGGCGCTGGGAGATCCACGAAGGCTTCGACGTCCGCGCCGGGGTGTCGCGGGGGATCCCCGAGTTTTATGACTACGACGTGGCCCTGGTGGAGCTGGAGCGGGAGGTGGAGACCCGCGGGACCCCCAGGTGAGCAGGGGAGGGGGGTTTGGGGGGGTCCCCGGGGGCGTTCTGACCCCCCCGCCCCTCCCCAGGCGCGTCTGCATCCCCTGCACCGAAGACGCCAACCGGGCGATGAGGAAACCCCCGGGGATGAGCTGCCAGGAGCAAGGTGGGGACCCCGGCGACTGGGGGGGGACCCCGGCGTTTGGGGGGGGACCCCGATATCCCGCTGACCCTGTGTCCCCCCCCGCAGAGGCCGAGCTGCTGGGGCGGCCCCGGGTCCCGGCAGAGTTCGTGTCGCTGGACCCGCAGAGGATGCGGGTGCAGGTCAAGGGCCAGGAGGCGGTGAGAGACCGGGGGGGGGACCCGGGGGATTTGGGGGGACCCGGGGGGTCTGGGGGGGACCTCGGGGGTTTGGGGGGGACCCGGGCGGTTTGGGGGGGATCTCGGGTGTTTGGGGGGACACGGGGGGTTTGGGGGGACCCGGGGGTTTGGGGGGACCCGGGGGGTTTGGGGGGGACCTCGGGGGTTTGGGGGGACACGGGCGGTTTGGGGGGGACCTCGGGTGTTTGGGGGGACACGGGGGGTTTGGGGGGACCCGGGGGGGACCCAGGTGTCCAGGGGGGCCTCAGGGGTTCAGGGGGGCCCCGACATTTGGGGGGGAACCCCAACATCCAGGAGGGACCCTGGTGTCTGGGGGCGACCCCAGGAGTTTGGGGGGGGGGGCAGGCTTTTGGGGGGGACGCTGGCATCCAGGGGGGACACGGGACATTTTTGGGGGGGGGGGCCCTGACATGTGGGAGTGACCCGGGAGTTGGGGGTCCCTGCTCCAGCCCACGTGGGGACCCAGGTGGGGGGGGGGGCACAGACCCCGGCCGGGCCTTTGGGGGGGCCGCAGGTGTTCTGGGGGTGACCCAGGCGTGTCCCCCCCCCGCAGTGGGCCGCCTGCGCTTCGGGGGCGACACAGCCGGGGACCCCCTACGCGGGGCTGGCGCTGGGGGGGGTGGTGACCCCGCGGTTCCTCTGCTCGGGGCAGGAGGGGGGGGGCCCCCCCGAAGCCGCCGCCTGCAAAGGTGGGTGGGGGGCGATGAGGGGGGGGGCGGGCAGCGGGGTGGGGGGGTGTCAGGGGCATCTCCCCACCCCCTTTGTGCCCCCCCAGGGGAGTCCGGGGGGTCCCTGTTCCTGGAGAGGCGACACCGCTTCATTCAGGTGAGGGGGGGGGGATCAATTTGGGGGGGGGGGTGTCCCTCGTGCTGGGACCCCCAAACCCGGGTGTTGGGGCCCCCCCCTGCCGCAGTGTCCCCCGTGCTGTGTCCGCAGGTGGGGGTCGTGAGCTGGGGCACCTTCGACCCGTGCCGGGGGGGTCGGCGCAAGGCGGGGGGGCAGCGGCCCCCGGCCCCCCCCGGCCACCAGCCCCGCGACTTCCACATCAGCCTCTTCCGCGTCCAGCCCTGGCTGCGCCGGCTGCTGGGGGGGGCCCTGGCCTTCGCCCCCCTGCGCTGACCCCCCCGCGACACCCCCGGGACCCCTATTTACCCCCCCCCTCGGGACCCCTCTTGAACTCCCGTGACCCCCCTGTGACCCCCTCACCCTGCTGTGACCCCCCTGTGACCCCCCCCTCACCCTACTGTGACCCCCCGTGACCCCCCTCACCCCGCTGTGACCCCCCCTACCCCACTGTGACCCCCCCGACCCCCCAATAAAGCCCATTCGCCCCCCCCGCTGTGAGCTTCCTCCGAGGGTGTCGCGGCGCCGCCTCTTCCCGGTAAAATGGGGGGGACACCCCCCCCCTCGCCCCCCCCTCATGGCCTGGATCCCCCCAGGGGGGTGTTGGGGGGTGGGGGGAGCCCGGGTGCCCCCCCCTCACACCGGGTTCCCCTTGGGGGGGGTCAAAGTGTGTGTGTGGGGGGGGGGGGGTTGGGGACCGCCGCCGCTGCCCGGGTCCCCCATTTTGGGGGGGGGGTGGTGTTCCCCAATTCGCGGGTGCCCCGAGGTGTGGGGCAGCCCCTCCCCCTTCCCTTCCCCCCCCCCCCCCACCTGTGACTTCCCGGAGGCCGCGGGGGGGGGGGGTATTTCGCAACCCCCCCCTCCTCTCCCGCGGCCGGCCGGCCGGCCGGACACAGACGGACGGGACCCGCCGCCATGGCCGGAGCCTTCTTCACCTGCCTCCTCCTCCTCCTCAGCCCCGCCGCCGGTCGGTGCCCCCCCGCCCCCCGCCCCCCCCTACACCCCCACACCCCCCCACTGACCCTCTGTGTCCCCCCCCAGGCAGCCCCACGGCGCCCCCCCCCACGTCCCCCCCCGACCCCCCCCCGCGCTGCGACCCGGCGCTGGCCCCGATCGCGGGGGGGTGGGGGGAGCTGGTGGCGGGGGGGGAGGGGCTGCGCTACCACTGCCCCCCCGGGACCACCCCCACCCCCACCCGCCTCCGCCACTGCGGCCCCGACGGCGCCTGGGAACCCCCCCCGGGGGGGGGCACCCCCCGCTGCCAAGGTGGGGCCCTGGGGGGGGCGCTGGGGGGGATGGGAGGGGTCACGGGGGTCATCGGGGGGCGCTGGGGGGGTGGGAGGGGTCACGGGGGGGTTATCGGGGGGCGCTGGGGGGATGGGAGGGGTCACAGGGGGGTTATCGGGGGGGCGCTGGGGGGGATGGGAGGGGTCACGGGGGTCATCGGGGGCGCTGGGGGTCAGGGGGGTGTGTCGGGGTTTGGGGGGGCCCAGAGGGGCAGAAGGGTCACAGCGGGAGGGGGGAGGAGTTGGGGTTGGGGAGTCTCCGGGGTCTGGGGGGGTCGCTGGGGTTAGGGGGGTCGCGGGGGGGGTCGCGGGGGTCTGTGGGGGGGGTAACGGGGCTCAGTGCCCCCCCCAGCCGTCTGGTGCCCGGCGCCGCTGGAGTTCGAGCAGGGCTGGTTCTGGCCGCGGGGGGGGCGTCACCCCCCCGGCTCCCGCATGGAGTTCGGCTGCTTCGGGGGCTTCACCCTGCGGGGGCCCCGCACGCGCCTCTGCGGCCCCGGGGGGCGCTGGGAGGGGGCGACCCCCGTCTGCGACGATGGCGGTGAGGGGGCGCGGGCAGGGGGGGCCCCGACTCTGTGCCTGCGTGTCCCCCCCCATCCCCCGGGCGCCCCGCGTGTCCCCAAGTGACCCCTCACCCTTGAGCTCCTGTCCCATTGCCCCCCCCAGGCGCCTGAGACCCCCAAGTGCCCCCCAAGTGCCCCCCATCACCCCCTGATCCCCCCCCGTGTCCCCTCAAGTGCCCCCCTGCCCCCCGATCCTTTGATCCCCTTCCTGTCCCCCCCCCACGTCCCCCTCACCCCTGAGCATCCCCCCATGGCCCTGAGCCCCCCAACTGTCCCCCCCACCCCCTGATCCCCCCCGTGTCCCCCCAAGTGCCCCCTTGTCCCCGTCCCCACGCCCCTGAGCCCCCCAAGTGTCCCCCCGTGTCCCCCCCACCCCCTGATCCCCCCGTGTCCCCCCAAGTGCCCCCTTGTCCCCGTCCCCACGCCCCTGAGCCCCCCAAGTGTCCCCCCATGTCCCCCCCACCCCCTGATCCCCCCGTGTCCCCCCAAGTGCCCCCTTGTCCCCGTCCCCACGGCCCTGAGCCCCCCAAGTGTCCCTCCATGTCCCCCCCACCCCCTGATCCCCCCGTGTCCCCCCAAGTGCCCCCGTGTCCCCATCCCCACGCCCCTGAGCCCCCCCGTGTCCCCCCACACGCCCAGACCATCCTCCTGTCCCCCCAAACGTCCCCCCCGATGCCCCCCCGTGACGCGGTGCCGCCCGCCCGCAGCGGGGGCCTGCCCGGCGCCGGGGGTCCCGGCGGGGGCCACCAAGGAGGGCTCGGCCTACGGCGTGGAGGCGCGGGTCCGGTACCGCTGCGGCCCCGGCCTGCAGCTGCTGGGCTCGGCCGAGCGCCGCTGCCTCGAGGGCGGCGTCTGGAGCGGCACCGAGCCCCGCTGCCGCGGTGAGGGGCTGGGGGGGCCCGGCGGGGGGGCGACGGGGGAGTGTTCGGGGGGGTCCCTGGGCGCTGGGAGGGGTGTCTGGGGGATGGGGGCGCTCTGGGGGTGTTGGGGGGGGTCCTTGGGGTCTGGGGGGGGGCCCTGGGGGTGGTGTGGGGGTCCCTGGGGGCTGGGGGGGGTTCTTGGGAGTGTTTGGGGGGGTTCCTGGGGGCTGAGGGGGTCCCTGGGCGTGTGTGTGGGGGTCCCTGGGCGCTGGGGGGGGGGCCCTGGGGGTGTGGGGGGGGTCCCTGGGGGGTTGGGGGGGGGGGTTCTTGGGAGTGTTTGGGGGGGTTCCTGGGGGCTGAGGGGGTCCTTGGGGGTGTGTGTGGGATCCTTGGGGGCTGCGGGGGTTGCAGGGGGGGTCTCTGGGGACTGGGGGCGTGGGGGGGGGTCCCTGGGGGCTGGGAGGGGTCCTTGGGGGTGTGGGGGGAGTCTCTGGGCTCTGGGGGTTCCTGGGACTCATGGGGGGGGGGGCCCTGGGGAGGGGGTGCTGGGTCCGGGGGGGGGGCTCTGTGTTGGGGGGGGGGTGTCTCTGGGATGTGGGGGGGGTCCTGTGAGGGTTATGGGGTCCCATAAAGGGATTGCTATGGGGGAGGGGGTGCGGGGGGGTTCGGGGGTGACCCGGTGCCCCCCCCCCCCAGACCCCAACTCCTTCGACACCCCCGAGGACGTGGCGGCCTCCTTCCTGGCCTCCCTCACCCAGACCGTGGAGGTGGCCGAGGCCAACGGCACCGCGGGTGGGGGCCGGGGGGGGACCATAGGGGGCTATGGGGGACTGAGGGGGGGGCGCATGGGTGTCTATGGGGGGGCTGGGGGAGGTCACAAGGGGCTATGGGGGGCTGGGAGGGCTATGGGGGGGCTGGGGAGGGTCTGGGGGGGGCTATGGGGGGGGTCCATAGGGGTCTATGGGGGGGCTGTGGGGGTCAGTGGGGCTATGTGGGGGGGGCACGAGGCTGGGGGGGTCCCACTGGGGCTATTTGGATTGGGGGGGGGGTCCGAGGAGGGGCACAGGAGTTGTTGGGGTGTCTGGGGGGTGTCTGGGGGGTGTCTGCGAGTCGCTGTGGGTCAGGGCTGGGGGGTCCCGGCGGGGGTCGGGGGGGGTCGCAGCCTGCCGTGCCCCCCCAGGCTCCACGGAGAAGCGCCGGATCCGCCTGAGCCCCGGGGCCGCCCTCAACATCTACCTGGTGCTCGACGCCTCCCAGAGCGTCGGCGCCAAGGACTTCGGGGAGGCCCGCGACGCCCTCGGGGAGCTGGTGGAGAAGGTGCCCCCCCGACCCCCCCGGGCGCCCCCCAGCCCCACCCTGAGCCCCCAGTGTCACCCGGATCCCCCCGGGACCCCCAAATCCTCCCCCAATCCCCCCCCCCGACCTCCCAGACCCCCCAAATCCCCCCCTCTGACTCCCCTGACCCCTCAAATACCCCTGGGACCCCCCCAAATCCCCCCCAGACCCCCATGAGCCTCCCTGGGACCCCCAAATCCCCCCCTCAGACCCCTCAGATTCCCCTGGGACCCCCCCAAATCCCCCCCCTACCTCCCAGACCCCCCATATCCCCCCCTCTGACTCCCCAGCCCTCCCCAGGACCCCTAAATCCTCCCCCTCAGACCCCCCCCGACCCCTCACATCCCCCTGGGACTCCCCCAGATCATCCCCCCAGCCCCCCCTGAGCCCCCTAGGACCCCCAAATCCCCCCCCGACCTCCCAGACCCCCCCATCTCCCCGCCTCAGACTCCCCTGACAACCCAGACCCCCCCAACCCCTCAAATCCCCCTGGGACCCCCCCAAATCCCCCCCCTGAGCCTCCGTATCCCCTGATCTGATCTCCCAGACCCCCAAATCCCACCCCTCACCCCCCCCCGTGTGTGCCCCCCCCCCCCAGATCGCCAGCTACGGGGCGACCCCCCACTACGGGATCATCACCTTCGGGACGGAGGCGCGGGTGGTGCTGAGCCCCCTGGACCCGCGGGCGGCCGACGGGGCCTGGGTGACCGAGCAGCTGGAGCAGCTCTCCTTCAAGGGTGGGGGGCCCGGGGGGGCCGGGGGGGCTGGGCCGGGGTCCTGGGGGGGCTTATGGGGAGAAATGGGGGTCTGGGGGGGGTCTGGGGGCTCCTGAGGGGGTTAATGGGGGAGATATGGGGGTCTGGGGGCTCCTGGGGGGGCTATGGGGTTCTGGGGGGGTCTGGGGGCTCCCGGGGGGGTTTGGGGGGGGCTATGGGGTTCTGGGGGGGTCTGGGGCTCCTGGGGGGGTTTATGGGGGGGCTATGGGGTTCGGGGGGGGTCTGGGGGCTCCCGGGGGGGTTTGGGGGGGGATATGAGGGTCTGGGGGGGTCTGGGGGCTCCTGAGGGGGTTAATGGGGGAGATATGGGGGTCTGGGGGCTCCTGGGGGGGCTATGGGGTTCTGGGGGGGTCTGGGGGCTCCTGGGGGGGTTTATGGAGGGGATATGAGGGTCTGGGGGGGTCTGGGGGCTCCTGGGGGGGGTGGGGGCGGCTGTGGGGGTCCCATAGGGGTCTATAGGGGTGGGTGGGGGCTCCATTGGGCGCGGGGGGTCCCGGGGGGTCTCCGCGGGGTGCAGTGACCCCCCCGCGCCCCCCAGCCCACTCGCAGAAGCCGGGGACGAACCCCCACGCCGCGCTCAAGGCCGTCTACGAGCTGATGGTGCAGCAGGAGCGGGCGGAGCAGCTGCGGGGGCTGCGGCCCCCCCCGGTCACCAACAGCACCCGCCACGTCCTCGTCCTCATGACCGACGGTGGGGACCCCCCCGGGACCCCCCCGGGCACCCCCAGAGCCCCCGGCACCCCGATCCCCTCTGGGACCCCCTCAAATACCCCAAAATCCCTCCCAGACACACCCCCTACACTTTGGGACCCCCCCCAGACCCCAAAATCCCCCCCAGACTCCCCCCCCAAATCCTCCTTAGGAGCCTGGGACCCCCCCAATGCCCCCCCCCGTGCTCTCAAAACCCCAAATCCCCCCCCCAGGGACCCCAAAATCCCTCCCAGACACCCCCCCCCCCGTGGGACCTCCCCAGACCCCCAAATCCCCCTTAAACCCCTTCGGGATCCTCCCCAGGCTCCAAATCCCCCCCCAAAGACCCCCCCCAAATCCTCCCTACCCCCCCCATGACCCCCCCGTGTGTGTCGTGTCCCCCCCCCAGGCCGGGTGAACATGGGGGGGTCCCCGGTCCCCGTCATCCACCAGATCCGGGAGCTGCTGAGCATCGGCCGGGACCCCCGCAACGACCGGGAGGACTTTCTGGGTGCGGGGGGGGGCACTGGGGGGCACTAGGGGGGCACTGGGGGTGCTGGGGGGGTGCTGGGGGGGTGCTGGGGAGATATCAGTGAGGCTGGGGGATGGATGGAGGAGTTTGGGGGGGTCCTGAGGGGGGTTTGGGGGGGCCCTGTGTTGTTTGGGGTTTGGGGGGGGGGCAGGAGGGTTTTGGGGGGATTGAGGCGGGTACAGGGGGTTTGGGGAGGTTGGGGGGGTGTTGGGGGGGGTCTTGGCAGGTTTGGGGGGGAGCTGGGGAGGTTTGGGGGGGCTGGGGAGGTTTGGGGGGGCCCTGGGTTGGTTTTTTTTTTGGGGGGAGGGGGGAAGCAGGTGGTTTGGGGGAGACTGAGGCGAATGCAGGGGGTTTGGGGAGGACTGGGGGGTTTGGGGGGGTCTGTGGGACCCTGGGGAGGTTTGTGGGGGGGTTTTTGGGGTGTGGGGTCCCCCCTGACCCCCCCCGGCCCCCCCCCAGACGTGTACGTGTTCGGGGTGGGGCAGTCGGTGGACGGGGACGTCCTGAACTCGTTGGCGTCGCACAAGGACCAGGAGCGACACGTCTGGGTGCTGCGGGACCTGCCCGACCTGCAGGAGACCTTCCACCGCATGATCGGTGCGGGCACCCCAAAACCCCCAACCCCCCCAAAAACACACCCGGGACCCCCCCGGGACCCCCCAAACCCCCCCGGGACCCCCCAAACCCTCCCGGGAACCCCCCGAGACCCCAAACCCCTCCTGGGATCCCCAACCCCCCCCCCCCGACCTTCCACCGCGTGATCATTGAGGGCACCCCAACACCCCCCCCCCTCAAGACCTCCAACCACCCCCTGGCCCCCAAAAGCCCCCCCCGGACCCCCAAATCCCCCCAAACCCCCCCCGGACCCCCAAATCCCCCTCAAGACCCCCAACCCCCCCCCTCCCGGACCCCAATTCCCCCCCCAGGACCCCCCCAACTTTCCCCCCCCCCCCCGAACCCTTCCCCTGCGCAATCTATACGGGTGCCCCCCCCCTCCAAGAGCTGCCACCCAGGGGGACCCCAATACCCCTGCGGCCCCCCCCGACCCCCCCTGACCCCCCCCAGATGAGAGCTCGACGCTGGGGCTCTGCGGGCTCAGCCACGAGTTCGACGCCGCCGGCGACCGGGAGCGGAACCCCTGGCACGTCAGCATCACCGTCACCGTGAGTTGGGGGGGGGCACCGGGATGGCGGGGGGGGGTCACCGGGATGGCGGGGGGGGTCTCCAGCCCCTGGGGGGGGTCACCGGGGGCTGGGGGGGCACAGAGATTGTGGGGGGTCGCAGGGATGGGGAGGAGGCCGCGGGAACCCCCGTGACCCCGCTGTGACCCCGCTGTGCCCCCCTCCTCTCGGTGACCCCACCTTGTGCCCCCCCCCGTGCCCCCCCCGTGCCCCCCCCGTCCCCAGCGCCCCGGGCGGGGCCAGGAGCGCTGCCAGGGGTCCCTGGTCTCCCCCTACTTCGTGCTGACGGCGGCTCATTGCTTCGACGTCGACGACGAGGCGCCGTGGGTCAGCGTGGACGTGGGTGCGTGGGGGGGTGGCGGGGATCCCCCCCCCCGGGGGCGGGAGGGTGTCCCAGGTGGTGGGGGGCCTGAGGGCAGGGTCCTGGGGGGGCGCAGGGGTCCCTGGGGGTGGTTTTGGGGGGTTGGGGGGGTCCCTGGGGGTGTTTTTGCTGGGAGTGGGGGTCCCTGGTTTTTTTGGGGGGGTTGGGGGTCCCTGAGGTATTTTTAGGGGGGTCCCGGGGGGGCTTGAGGATCTCTGACATTTTGGGGGGGGGGTTGGGGGTCCCTTTGGTATTTTTAGGTGGTCCCAGGAGGGTTTGGGGGTCCCTGAAGGTTTTTTTGAGGGGGGGAGTTGGGGGTCCCTGGGAGGTTTTTTTGGGGGGTCCAGGGGGCATTGGGGGGGGTCTCAGGGATGGTTTTGGGGGCTCCTGGGGGGGATTTTGGGGGTTCCCAAGGTTTGGGGATCCCTGATATTTTGGGGGGGGCCGTTGGGGGTCCCTGATTTTTTGTGGGGGGGGTCCCAGGCGGGGTTTTGGGGTCCCTGAGGTCCCTGCGTGTTTTGGGGGGTTTGGGGGGTCCCGGGCTGGTGTTTTTTTTGGGGGGGTGTCCCCCCGCAGTGGGGCCCCCCCCGAGCCGCCGCCGTCTCTCAGGGCCGCGGGTGCGCCGGGGGGTGTCGCGGCTCCTCCTGCACCCCCAGTACGATCTGGGGGCGCGGCGGGACCGGGGGGTCCCCGAGTTCTACGACTACGACGTGGCCCTGGTGCAGCTGGCGACGGCCGTGCCCCCCTCCCCCACCGCGCGGTGAGGGGGGCCCGGGGGGGGGTCACGGGGCGGGGGGGAGGCTGTGGGGTGGGGATGGGGGGGGCAGAGCTGGAGGAGGGGCGGTTGGGGGGAAAGGGGGGGGTGTGGGGGGGGATGGGGGGGGATGGGGGGGGATGGGGGTCGCGGGGGGTGTCTGGGGGGGGTGGGGGGCACTGGCGCCCCCCCCTCACTCCCCCCCCGCCCCCCAGCCCCCTCTGCCTCCCCTGCACCGAAGGCGCCTCCCGGGCCCTGCGGCTGCCGCCGGAAGAGGCCACCTGCGCCGAGCACCGTGAGCCCCTCCCGTGACCCCCAACCCACAAGAGCCCCCCAAGTGCCCCCCAGATGCTCCTCCTGACCCCCAAGTGCCGCCCTGACCCCCAAGTGACCCCCAAGTGCCCCCCAAGTGCCGCCCTGACCCCCCAAGTGCCCACAAGTGCCGCTTTGACCCCCCAAGTGCCCCATAAGCGCCCCCCAGGTGCTCCTCCTGACCCCCAAGTGCCCCCCGTGCCTCCCCTGACCCCCCAAGTGCCCCCCAAGTGCCTCCCTGACCCCCAAGTGTCCCCCAAGCGCCCCCCAGGTGCCCCTTTTGACCCCAAATACCCTCCAAATGTCTCTGTGACCCCCAAGTGCCTCTGTGAAACCCAAGTGTCCCCCAAGTGCCCCCCAGTGCCCCCCTCCTCCCCTCCCCACGCCGCCCACACCTGCCCTGACCCCCCCCCCTGCTCCCCCGCGCTGACCCTTATCGCCCCCGGTGCCTCCTTGACCCCGCGGTGCCCCCCCCGTGCCCCCCCAGGCCGGCTGCTGCTCCCCGAGAAGAACGTCGAGGCCTTTTTCGTCTCCCCCCAAGGCCCCTCCGACCTGCAGCGGCGTCTCGTCCACATCAAGTTGGGGGAGCAGGTGGGACCCCCCCGGAGCCCCCGGGTCTGCCCGGCCCCCCCCGGGTCCGCCCGGCCCCCCCCAGCCCCCCCCGGCCCCCCCCGGCCCCGCTCCGTGTCCCCCCCCCCCTCCAGGGGACCCTCCGGCCTCCAGCGGCCCCGTGGCCCCGCCCACGTGTTCGTGACCCCGCCCCCAAGCGAATGGCCCCGCCTCCACGTTCTTGTCCCCGCCCTCCGGGTTCGTGGCCCCGCCTCAAGCGCGTGGCTCCGCCCACGCGATCGTGGCCCTGCCCCCGTGCCCGAGGCACCGCTCCCCTCGTGCGTGGCTCCGCCCCCAGTGCGTGGCCCCGCCCCTGACCCCGCCCCTCCCGCAGCGCGCGGTCTGCGAGGCGGACGCGCTCCGGGCCCCGCCCTACGTGAACGTGACGTCGATCGATGACGTCATGACGCCGCGGTTCCTCTGCTCCGGCGGCACCGAGCCCGTCGTGGACCCCAACGCCTGTCGCGGTCAGTACCAGTGCGGCCCAGTGCGGCCCAGTACGGCCCAGTGCGGCCCGCGACCCCCCAGTACAGCCCAGAGCCCCCCCCAATACAGCCCAGTACATCCTAGTGCCTTCCCAGTACGGCCCAGTGCCCTCCCACTACATCCCAGTGCCTTCCTAGTACATCCTAGCACATCACAGCACTCTCCCAGTACAGCCCAGTACATCCAAGCACCCTGCCAGTACAGCTCAGCACATCCTACTGCCCTCCCAGTTCATCCCAGTGCCCTCCCACTACATCCCAGTGGCTTCCTAGTACATCCCAGCATACTCCCAGTACATCCCAATCTATCCTAGCGCACTCCCAGTACATCCCAGCACCCTCCCAGTCCATCCCAGTACCCTCCCAGTCCATCCCAGTGCATTCCTAGTACATCCCAGCACTTTCCCAGTACTGCCCAGTGCCCTCCCAGTACATCCCAGTGCCCCCCTGCAGGTGACTCCGGCGGCCCCCTCATTGTCACGCGGGGGAAGCGCCACTTCCAGGTCAGTGGGGATACTGGGAGGAACTGGGGACATTGGGGGATACTGGGAGGGGCAGTGGGTGTGTCCTTGTAGGAATGGGCATGTCCCTGCCCCGGGGGGCGTGTCCCCCTCCCCGTGGGTGTGTCCCTGTCCCGGGGGCGTGTCCCTCTCCCCGTGGGCATGTCTCTCTGTGGGCATGTCCCTGTGGTGGTGGGCGTGTCCTCACCACAGGGCATGTCCCCATCCCAGTGGGTGTGTCCCTGCCCTGGTGGGTGTGTCTCCCTCCCTGTGGGCGTGTCCCTGTCCCAGTTGGGGTGTCCCCACGGTGGTGGGCGTGTCCCCCTCCCAGCGGGTGTCCCCCCATCCTGGTGGGTGTGTCCGCCTCCACGTGGGTGTCCCCCTCCATGTGGGTGTGTCCCCATCCCTGTGGGTGTGTCCCCATCCCGGTGGGTGTGGCCCTGTGGGTGTGTCCCTCTCCATGTGGGCGTGTCCCCCTCCATGTGGGTGTGCCCTCCTCCATGTGGGCGTGTCCCCCTCCCGGTGGGTGTGTCCCTGTGGATGCGTTCACAACGGGGGGCGTGTCCCGTCGCTGACCCCGCCCCGCAGGTGGGCGTGCTCAGCTGGGGGGTGCTGGACGTTTGCCGCCGCCCGCGCCGCCCGCCCTTCGCCCGCGACTTCCACGTGGGGCTGCTGGAGGTGCTGCCCTGGCTGCGGGAGCAGCTGCGCCACGAGGACCTGGGCTTCCTGCCCTGACCCCGCCCCGGGCCCCGCTTCCGGCAAAAAACGTCCAAAAAAATTTCAAATTTTACCGACTTCGGATTTTTTTTCCTCGGCTTTTATTGTCCCCCGAAAAGATCCTCGTTGTAGACGACCTGCGAGCGCTTGTCGCGGTGCGAGCCCTTGGCGCTGTTCTTCACCGCTGGGGGGGAAAGCGGGGGTCAGGGGGGCTCGGGGGGGTTTGGGGGGGTCAGGGGGGGCTCGGGGACGCCCCAACACCCCCGCGGCTCACCCAGGGACCCCCAGAGCGATTTCCCGGTGGCGGCGTCCAGCAGCGGCTGCTTGCGGGCGATGCTGACCTTGAGCTGCACGTCCTGCACCACCGCCCCGTTCAGCTGCGGGACAGAGGGGCACTGGGGGCACTGGGGGGGCATTGGGGGGACTGGGAGGAACTGGAGGGGCACTAGGGGGCATTGGGGGGACTGGGAGGGCACTGGGAGAAACTGGGGGGGCATTGGGGGGGACTGTGGGAACACTGGGAGAAACTGGGACACTGGCAGGGACCAGGAATACACTGGGGATACTGGGAAAGATCGGGGGGACTGGGGTTACTGGGAGATAGTAAGGAGAACTGGGGAAGACTGGGAGGGACTGGGGAATCTGAGAGACTAAAGGATACGGTGGGACTGGGAAAGATCGGGGATACTGGGGGACACCGGAGAAGCACTGGAGGTACTGGGAGTAACACAGAGTGGGGATACCGGGAGGACCTGGGGATACTGGGGATACTGGGGGAACTGGGGCTCCCTCCCGCCCGCCCCCACCTCGGCGATGGCCTGATCGGCCGATTCCATCTTCTCGTAGGTGACGAAGGCGCAGCTGGGGGCGGAGCCAAACGGGGGTGGGTGGGGTCACAACAGGCCACACCCCTTCCCATGGCCACACCCACACATAATTCCCCCAGCCCTTAGCCACACCCACATGTGCCCACACCCAAACATTAACCGACTTTTAGCCCTGCCCCAAACATTAACCACACCCCCACCCTGATCCTGCCTGCAAACAAGCCCCGCCCACCACTCCCCAAGCTCCACCCACTGCTCACAAATCCCTGCCCATCACTCCACAAGCTCCACCCACCACTGCAGCCCAAGCCCTGCCTACTGCTTACAAATCCCCACCCTAAGCTCCACCCACCGCTCCCCAAGCCCCACCCGCTGCCCCAATCCCTGCCCATGGCTCCCCAAGCCCCGCCCCAGCTCCCCACACCCCTTCCCCCCAGCCCCCCCGCGGCCCCGCCCCGGGCAGGCCCCGCCCCCGGCCCCGCCCACTTGCGGGGGCTGTCCATGGAGAGGTCGATGATGGCGCCGAAGGGCCCGAAGGCCGCCCGCAGCAGCTCGGGGCTCAGCTCCGCCCCGTACACGTACAGCGTGTTCCCCTTGCGGGGGGGGCGCCGCTCGGGGAACGAGTCCGACCCTGGGGGGGCGTGGGGGGGTCGGGGGGGGCCGGGAGCACCACCCAGACCCCTGGGACCCCCCCAGACCCCCGGGAGTCCCCCCAGACCCCTGGGACCCCCCCTCCCAGGGTCTTGAGACCACCCCCAAATTCCTGTGACCCCCCCTCAGGGATTTAAGACCCACCCTCAGTTCCTACGACCCCCCTCAGGACCCCCCCAGACACCCAACACCCCCGCCCCAAATACCTGCGACCCCCCCAGACCCCTGGGACCCCCCCTCAAATTCCCAGCACCCCAAACATGCCCCCCAGCACCCCAAGGTCCATAGTCGCCCCCCCCGGTCCCTCCTCGAAGCCCCAAGACCCCCCCCCGCAGCCCCTAGACCCCAGGACCCCCCCCAGGGGGCCGGGCCCCCCCCGGGCCCCCCCCGTACTGCGGAAGGCCCCGTCCCGCTCCCGGTTCCGCTCCTCGGCTCCGGCTCCTGCTCCCAGTCGAGGCGCCGCTCCCCCCGCTCGGGGGGGTCCCCACGGCCGCCCCCCCCCTCCGGCTCCCGCAGCCGCTCGCTGGCGCTCACAAAACTGGGGGGGGCAAAAAGGGGGGGGGGTTAGAGGAGCCCCAAAACCAACTGGAGGGGGTGTCGCTGCGGGGTCTCCGCTCACCTCTCATAGAGCGATTTCCTCTGGGGGCGTCGTGACTGCGGGGGGGGAAAAAAAAAGCAGAGGAGTGTGTGTGGGAATTGGGGGCCCCCCCAAAACACGGGGAGTCCACACCGCCCCCCCCCCCCAGGTACCTCCTGAGAGTCGTCGTCGGCCGAGATGCTGCGCTGGAAGGGCTGGAACGTGGGGGTCGGGCCCTTCTCGGGGTCCTGGGGGGGGACACGGGGTGAGGGGGGGGCCCATACGGCACCACCCCCCCCGAGGGGGCTTCGGGTGCGTTTGGGGGTGTCAGGGTGGGGTATGAGGGGGTTTGGGGGGGTGACAGGAGGTCTGGGGGGCTGCAGGACACATGGGGGGGGGGGGCAGGGGTCCCTGGTTTTGAGGGCGGTGGGGGGGGGCCCAAAATTATCTAAAACGCGCGGAATTTTGGGCAGTACAGGTGGCACAGGGAGGTTGGGGGGGGGGTCCCCGGGGATTTTTTTTGCGGGGGGGCCCTGGGGACCACAGGAGTATTGGGGGGGTGGCTTTAAATTGAGAGAAAAACCGAGAGTATCTAAAACCGGGGAGGTTTGGGGGGGCCGGGGGGGCGCAGAGGAACCCTGGGGAGTTCGGGGGGGGCCCGGGGGGGCCCGGGGGTCCCCACCTTGAGCTTCCCCTCGAGGGTGCGGGAGCGTTTGAACCCCGAGTTCTTGTTCTCGGCCTTGATGGCGCTGATGGCCCCCGACTTGACCAGCAGCTTGGCCTGCTCGGTGGCCGTGGCCGTGTCCACGGGGGGCTGGTCCGACATGGCTGGGGGGGTTGGGGGGGGCGTATCAGCCCGCGGGGACACCCCCCCCCCCCCAAAAAAAAAAAAAAAAAAAGGGGGCGCACAGGACACCACCCCCATCCCTTCTCCCTTCTCAGGGCGTCAGGGTGACGCCTCAGAGCCCACCCAGCCCCCAGGGCTGCCCCCCCCCGCCCCATGGGTCCCCCCCCAGCCCCTCGGGGACCCCCCCAGCCCCCCCTAACCCCTCCAAGACCCCCCAGCCCCCCAAGTCCCCCCCCTCACAGCGTTTGATGCCCCCCTGGCTGCTCTGCCCGGCCGAGCTCTGCTGCTTCTTCAGCGCCAGCAGCGCCTTTTTCTGCAGGGGGAGGGATGTTGGGGGGGGGTGTCGGGGTTCAGGGGGGGGGGTCCTCGGTGTCCCCCGCACCCCACAGAGACCCCCCAACACCCCAAGAGCCCCCCGTAACCCATAGGAAACCCCCCACCAGCTCCCCAGTGTCACCAGAACCCCCCCACGCCCCCCCCCAGAACCAGGATCCTCTAAAGCCCCCCCATAACCGCTCCCCTGAACCCCGAGACCCCACAGCTACCCCCCCAGGCCCCCATAACCCCCCCTCATCCCCCCCCGGCCCCCCCAACCCCACAAAACCCCCCCAATAAACCTCCAGGCCCCCCATAACCCCCCCTCATTCCCCCCCCGGCCCCCCCAGCCCCACAAAACCCCCCCAGTAAACCTCCAGGCCCCCCATAACCCCTCCTCATCCCCCCCCGGCCCCCCCCAGCCCCACAATAACCCCCCCCAACCCCACAACAACACCCCATGAGCCCCCAAAGCCCCCCTATAAGCCCCCCCAACGCCCCCAGCCCACACAATAACCCCCCAGGCCCCCCCGCTCCCCTCATAACCCCACGTTCCCCCCCCGCCCCATTCCACCTTCTTCCGCAACTTGGCAAAACGCTTCTGCAGCGCCTCCTCCTCCTCCGTCAGCCCCGGGGGCAGCGCCAACATGGCGGGAGGGTTGGGGGGACGCGGGGGGACGCGGGGGGACGCGGGGGGACTCGAGCGGGCGCGAGAAAGCCCGCGGTTTCCGTGGCAACGCCGCAGGCCGCAGCGGCGCCCCTTCCCAGCGTACACCGCGGCGGCCGCGCTAATCCCGCCCCCCCGCACGCCTTCATTGGCGCTCCCCCGCCCAGCCGCCGCCGCCTATTGGTTAGAATCGCAGGGCGGGCTTTATGCCGATTGGTGGAGGCGGGGAGTCGCTACTACTTCCGCCCGGCCTTTGAAGGCGACCCGGAAGCGCTTCCGGGGTCACGGCCGCCGCCGCTGCGGCCTGGGCGCGGGGATGGAGCTGGAGCGGATCGGTGGGGCCGGGGGGGGGGCGCGGGGGGGCCTGGGGGTGTCTGGGGAGGCTCGGGGGGGCGTTACGGTGTTGGGGGGGGCTGTGGGGGGGGGGGTCTGTGTGTTTCTGGGCGGGTTTTGGGGTCCACGTTGGCGCTGGGGGGGGCCTGAGGGGGTGTGGGGGGGCCCCTGACCCCCCCATTTTTATTCTTCCCCCCCCCCCCCCCAGCGTTGCCCCCCCGCGGGCCCCTGGACCTGCCGCTGTCGCTGCTGGAGTTGGGCTGCGCCGGCCGCTTCGAGCTGCTGGTGGGACCCCCGGGGGGGGGGGAGACCCCCGCCCCCCGCGCTACGGTGAGTGACACCCCCCCCCCCCCCCCCCAAAAAAAAAGAACGCTGGAGGCCCCCCCGGATCCCCCCAAACCTGGGCACCCCCCGTCGGATGTTCTGTGTTCCCCCCCAACACTCTTTGCCGTGTCTGGGGAAAGGGGGGGGACCCACACAAATCGCCCCCCCGCACCTCCAAATCGCCCCCCCCATTTCAGCTGCCGCAGGGGCTCCCCCCCTTCGCCCCCCCGTTGGTGTCGGAGCTGGAGCGGCGGTTTTTGGGGTCCCCCGAGTGGTTGCCCCCCCACCAGCACGAGCGGGCCCGCAGGTACTTGGGGGGGGCTTGGGGTGGATTGGGGGGAGGTGTGCTTGAAGGGGGGGGTGGGGGGACCCCAAGAGCGTTTTTAGGGGGTTGGGGGCGGGCAGAGCGTTTGGGGGGTCGCAGGGGGCTGGAGGGGGGGGTCACAGGGGTTTGGGGGGGTCACAAAGGTTTGGGGGCCCCTATGGAAAGGGGGGGGTGGTTTGGGAGGGTCCTTGGGGCGGGGGGGGGCACCCCAAAGGTTGAGGGGGGGAACTGACAGTGTTTTGGGGGGGGGGGGGAGCTGCATGACTTGGGGGTTCCCTGTGCCCCGGGGGGGCCGTGGGGTGGGTCTGGGGGTTCTCCGAGGGGTTCTTGGGGTGAGTCTGGGGGTTCCCCATCCCGCGGGGGGGCTCCTGCCCCCCATTTTTTCTCCCCCCCAGGTGCTGGCAGCGGGCGTCGCAGCCCCGCGGCCTCTTCGCGCTGGAGCCCACCCCCGTCCCGGGGGGGCTGCGGGCGGAGCGCGACCCCCGCTCCGGGGCCTTGCGGGGCTTCACCGAGGTGGGGGGGCACGGGGGGGGGGCTGTGGTGGGGGTGTGGGGTGCAGCGGGGGGGTCCTGACCCTCTGCCCCCCCCCAGGAGCTGCTCCCCGACGTGGGGCTCTCGGCCCAGAACTCGCTGTCGCTGCGCCGGGCCCCCGCCCCCCCCGCGCAGAGCCTGCGGGGCAGCGCCACGGGGGTCCCCTTCTGGCCGGGTGAGGGACCCCCCCGAAGGGCTCCGGGACCCCTCCGCACCCCCAAACCCCCTCTGGGACCCCCCGAAGGGAGGGCTCCGGGACCCCTCCGCACCCCCAAACCCCCTCTGGGACCCCCCCAGAGGGCTCCGGAACCCATCAAAACCCTTCCAGACCCCCTCAAACCCGCTCCGGGACCCCCCCCCCAAATGGCTCTGGGACCCCCCAAACCCCTTCTGGACCCCACAGAACCCATTCAGAACCCCCAAACTCCCTCAGGGGCCCCCCCAAACTGCTCCAGGACCCCTAAAACCCTTCCAGAACCCCCAAATGGTTCCGGGACCCCCCAAACCCCTTTCAGACCCCCCCAAATCGCCCTGAGACCCGTCAAAACCCTTCCAGACCCCCCCAAACCCCCTCTGGGGCCCCCCCGGACCCTCCTGAACTCTTTGGGACCCTCCCCAAACCCTTACAGACCCCCCCAACGGCTCCAGGACCCCCCCAAACCCTTCCAAACTCTCTGGGACCCCCCCAAAGCCTTTCAGATCTCGCAAACACCAGACCCACCCCAAATCATCTCGGGGTTCCCCCAAACCTTCCAGGACCCCCCACCCCAAAAAAGAAGTCTCCTGACCGCCCCCCAACTGCTTCCCAAACCCTTCCTGAACCCCCCCAAGCCCCTCCAGCCCCCCCTGACCCCCCCGTGCCCCCCCAGGGGGGCTGGAGCTGCAGGACCCCGACCTGGAGCAGCTCAGCGCCCGCCAGGAGGGGGAGGAGGACATCGACTTCGAAAACGGTGCGGGCCCCCCCCCCCCCCCCAATCTTTTTGGGGCCGTTTCACTCGGTTTGAGCATCCCCCCCCCAATTTGACTTTTTTTTTTTTCCCAGATCTCCTGGTGACCCCCCCCGGGCTGAAACGCGGCGTCAACTACAGACCCTCAGGTATGGGGGGGGGGTGTGGGGGGGCATCCCCTCAATTTGGGGGGTCCCCGCAGGGCTGGGGGGTGTTTAACCCCCGGGGGGGCAGTTTAGCCCGCGGGGGGGGGGTGTGTGTCAGTTTTCCCTTTTTGGCATCAATTTTACCCCGGGGGGGAGGTGGTTTTGCCTCAGGGCAGTCCCTCAAAATTTTGGGGGCACCCCCCCCCTCTGCAGCAGTGGGGGGGCCACTGTCCCTCTCCAGCTCTTGGACACTCTCGAGACCTTCCCGCTGTGGGGGGGGGACGAGGAGGAGGATGGGGGGGGCCAGGGGAACCCCAAAACCCCCCCGGCACGGGGTGGCCCCCCCTCGCCCCCCCTGCGCCGCGCCGACAGCCTGGAGGAGCTGCTGAGAGAGGTGGGTGCTGTGCAGGGGGGGTGGCGGTGTTGTGGGGGGCTCTGTGACCCCCCCTAATTACTCACTTACCCCCCCAGAAAGCCAAAGAGCCCCCCCCGGCCCCCCCGGAGCCCCCGAGGAGGAGGAAGGGGGGGGGGAGCAGTGGGCGGTGTCATGGACACCAGCACCCCCGTGGAGGATTTCGACCTGCTGGTGCCTGACCCCGCTTTCAAGGTGGGGGGGGGTGGTTTGGGGGGGCCCGGGGGGGGTTTGGGGGTGCGGGGGGGGCTGGGGGGGGGTGTGGGGGCTTGGGGGGGGGTCAGGGAGGGGGGGCTGGAGGGGAGGGCGTGGGGGTATTGGGGTGAGGGGAGCTGGGGGGGGGGTGAGGCCCCTCCGGGGGTGTTTGTGGGCCCAGGGGGGTCTGTGCCCCCCCCGTGACCGCCCGCCCCCCCGCAGTGGCCCTTCGCCCCCGACCCCTTCCAGCAGCGGGCGGTGCTGTGCCTGGAGCGGGGGCACTCGCTCCTGGTGGCCGCTCACACCTCGGCCGGCAAAACCGCCGTGGCCGAGTACGCCATCGCGCTGGCCCGGCGGCACATGACACGGTGGGACCCCCCGCACCCCCCCTCGGGACCCCGACCCCCCGATCCCACCGAGCACCCCCCAAATCCTCCCCGGGGTCCCCAAAGCCCCAGATCCTCCCTGGGTCCCCTGATTCCCCCCAAAGCCCCCCCAGATCCTCTCTGGGCCCCCTCATCTCCCCCAAATCCTCCCTGGGGGTCCGCAAAGCCCCCCAAGTCTTTTCTTAAGCTCCTGATCCCCCGCCAACCCCCCCCCAAATCCTTCTTGACCTCCTGATCCCCCCCCGATCCTCTCTGGGGGTCCCCAACCCACACCCCACTCCCCCCCCCCCATCCTCTCTGGGCCCCCTGATCCCCCCCAGATCCTCCCTGGGGTCCCCAAATCCCCCCCTGATCCCTCCCAACCCCCCCAATCCTCCCCGATCCCCCCCAACCCCTCTGCGGGGTGTCCCCAGTGACCCCCCCGGTGCCCCCCAGGACCATCTACACGTCGCCCATCAAGGCGCTCTCCAACCAGAAGTTCCGCGATTTCAAGACGACGTTCGGGGACGTGGGGCTGCTGACGGGGGACGTGCAGCTGCACCCGAGGCCTCCTGCCTCATCATGACCACCGAGATCCCTCCGGTCAGCCCGGGGGGGGCTCTGGGGGGGCTCGGCACCCCAAAACCCCCCCCGCTGCACGCCCCACTGTGGGTTTTCTCTTCGGAGCAGCTCGATGCTCTACAACGGCTCCGACATCATCCGCGACCTGGAGTGGGTGATTTTTGACGAGGTTCACTACATCAACGACGCCGAGGTGGGCCCGGGGGGGCGCGGGGAGGGGCGGGGGGGGGTTTGGGGGATCCCCCTGACCCCCCCGTGCCCCCCCTCTCAGCGCGGTGTGGTGTGGGAGGAGGTGCTGATCATGCTGCCCGAGCACGTCAAGCTGATCCTGCTCAGCGCCACCATCCCCAACGCCCTCGAGTTCGCCCAGTGGGTCGGGTACGGTGGGGGGGGGTTTGGGGGGCTCTGAGGGGGGAGATGGGGAGGGTTGGGGGGTCTGGGGGGGGTTGGGGGGGCTGGGGGGTGAGATGGGAGGCTGGGGGGGTTATGGGGAGGTTGGAAGAGGAGATGAGAGGCTGGGGGGTGCTGAGTTGTCTTGGGGGGGTGTTGGGGGTCCCTGGGGGGGGGTTTGGGGGGCTGGGGGGGGAGATGAGGGGCTGGGGGGGGTTTCGGGGGGTGTTGGGGTGACTGGAGGAGGAGATGAGGGGCTGGGGGGTGCTGAGCTGTTTGGGGGGGGTTGGGGGTCCCTGGGGGGGTGGAGGGTTTTGAGGGGCAGCCCGGGGGGGTGTGAGGGCGCCCAGCGACCCCCCCCAGCCCCGTTTTGCCCGATTCCGCCCCATTTCCCCCCATTTCCCCCCAGGCGGACCAAGCGGCGCCTCCTGCGTGTGCTGAGCACCCAGCGCCGGCCCGTGCCGCTGGAGCATTTCCTCTACGTGGGGGGGGGCCCCCGCACCCGCCAGCGCCTCTTCCTGCTGCTGGACGCGCAGGGCGCCTTCAGCACCCAGGGGTGAGCCCCACAGCGCCCCACGGCTGCCCCACGGCGCCCCACGGCACCCCGTAGAGACCCCCAGCTGGCCCCTGGCGCCCCGCAGCCGCTCCATGGTGCCCCGTGGGTGCCCGATGTCACGCTACAGTGACCCCGGGCTGCCCCATAGTGACCCCCAGCTGCCCCATGACTGCCCCACAGCGACCCACAGCTGCCCCATGGCACCCCACAGCTGCCCTATTCCCCCCCCACAGTCCCCCCATGGTGACCCACAGCAGCTCCGTGCTGCCCCACAGCAGGGGCGAAGGGAGGCCTGAGTGGGTTCTGCCCCACAACCAGCCCCGGGGAGGTTTTGGGGCGGTTCTCTGGAACCTCAAGCTGCTTCTGCCCCATAGCCAGCCCCATAGAAAATTCCCGTGGGGCTTTAGGGGCGCTTTGCCCCCCAGCGGCCCCATAGAGACCCTGGAGTAGCCTCAGAACCCTCCTGCCCGTCGTGGGTGTCACCCCCTGAGGTGTGGGGGGGTGTGGGGCTCCGCCCGCCCCACGCCCGCCCCACGCCCGCCCCACGCCCGCCCCACGCCCGCCCCACGCCCGCCCCACGCCCGCCCCCCAGGTACTACGCGGCCGTGGAGGCCAAGAAGGAGGGAACCAGCAAACACGCCCAGAGCTTCGGGGCCAAACAGCCCACGCTGGGGGGCGGCGGCCCCGGGCAGGTGGGGGGCTCTGGGGTCCTGTGGGGGGGCTGTGGGGCTGCTGGGGGGGTTGGGGGGTGTTGGGGGTCTTGGGAGGCTCTATGGGGAGGCTGTGAGTGTTGGGGGTCCCTATGGGGGGTTGGGGGTCCCTATGGGGGGGTTGGGGGGCCCTGGGGGGGCTCTCTGGGGAGCTGTGGGTGCTGGGGGCTTGTTGGGGGTCTCTGGGGGTCCCTATGGGGATGCTGGGGGTTTCTGGGGGGGGCTGTGGGTGCTGGAGGGCTCTATGGGGGGGTTGGGGGGCCCTGGGGGTCCCTATGGGGGGGTTGGGGGTCCTGGGGGGCTCTCTGGGGAGCTGCGGGTGCTGGGGGTCCCTACGGGGGGGTTGGGGTCCCTACGGGGGGGTTGGGGGGCCCTGGGGGGCTCTCTGGGGAGCTGCGGGTGCTGGGGGGGCTCGTTGGGGGTCTCTGGGGGGGCTGTGGGTGCTGGAGGGCTCTATGGGGGGGTTGGGGGGCCCTGGGGGGCTCTCTGGGGAGCTGCGGGTGCTGGGGGTCCCTTTGGGGGCCCTGGGGGTCCCTATGGGGGGGTTGGGGGGCTCTCTGGGGAGCTGCGGGTGCTGGGGGTCCCTTTGGGGGCCCTGGGGGTCCCTATGGGGGGGTTGGGGGGCTCTCTGGGGAGCTGCGGGTGCTGGGGGTCTCTACGGGGGGTGGGGGCAGTTGGGGGTCCCGGGGGTGCCTCGGCGCCCCCCCGACCCCGCCGTGCCCGCAGGAGCGGGGGCTGTGGCTGTCCCTGCTGGGGCTCCTGCGGGCGCGGGGCCAGCTGCCCGTGGTGGCGTTCGCCTTCTCGCGGGGCGGGTGCGAGGAGCGGGCGGCGGCGCTGGGCGCCCTGGACCTGCTGAGCGGGGCCGAGCGCGCCCGCGTGCGGGGCTTCTGCCAGCGCTGCCTCGCCCGCCTGCGGGGGGGCGACAGGAGCCTGCCCCAGGTGGGGCGGGGGGAAGGGGGGAGTGGGGGGGGAATAGGGGGAGGGGGAGTGGGGGAGTGGGGGGGGGAAGTGGGGGGGGAGGGGGAGTGGGGGAGTGGGGGGGGGAAGTGGGGGGGGAGGGGGAGTGGGGAGTGGGGGGGGAAGTGGGGGGGGAGGGGGAGTGGGGGAGTGGGGGGGGGAAGTGGGGGGGGAGGGGGAGTGGGGGAGTGGGGGGGGAAGTGGAGGGGGAGTGGGGGAGTGGGGGGGGAAGTGGGGGGGAGGGGGAGTGCGGGGGGGAGTGGGGGGGGGGAAGTGGGGGGGGGGAAGTGGGGGGGGGAGTGGGGGAGTGGGGGAGTGGGGGGGAGTGGGGGGGAAATGGGGGGGCTCGAGGGGAATAAAATAATCTGGGGGGTTAAGGGGAATGTGGGGGGGTCTGGGGGGGCAGAGGGAGTTTTGGGGGCAATGAAAGGGCTGTGGGGGGCTGAGGGCCGGGGGCACCCCACAGCTGGGGGTCCCGGGGGGCCGCTGACCCCCCCCGCCCCCCCCCAGGTGCTGCACATGACGGAGCTGCTGCAGCGGGGGTGGGGGTGCACCACGGGGGGGTCCTGCCGCTGCTCAAGGAGATGGTGGAGATGCTCTTCAGCCAGGGGCTGGTCAAGGTGGGGGGCGGCGGGGGGGGCACATGGGGGGCAGCTGTGGGGCTGCGGGGGTGGCTGTGGGGCTGGGGGGCACATGGAGGGCAGCTGTGGGGCCGGGGGGTGGCTGTGGGGCTGTGGGGCTGGGGGGGCACATGGAGGGCAGCTGTGGGGCCGGGGGGGTGGCTGTGGGGCTGGGGGGGCACATGGAGGGCAGCTGTGGGGCTGGGGGGGTACACGGAGGGCAGCTGTGGAGCTGGCTGAGGTGGTGGCTGTGGGGCTGGGGGCAGTTGTGGGGCAGTTGCGGGGTGGCTGTGGGGCTGAGGGCAGCTGTGGGGCAGCCGTGGGGCAGGGGGGCCGATGGAAAGCAGCTGTGGGGCCGAGGGGGGTCACCGGGCGAGGGGCTCGCTGTGGGTCTGGGGGAGGGGGGCCACGCGCCCGCACGCGTCCCGCCCCACGGCGGCCCCCACGTGCCCCCCCGCCCCCCAGGTGCTGTTCGCCACCGAGACCTTCGCCATGGGGGTGAACATGCCGGCCCGCACCGTCGTCTTCGACTCCATCCGCAAACACGACGGCAACGGCTTCCGCGACCTGCTGCCCGGTGAGGGCCGGCCGTGGGGCAGGGCGGGCGCCGTGGGGCAGGGCGGAGCTGTGGGGCAGGGCGGGCGGCGTGGGGCAGCCGTGGGGCAGGGCGGGCGGCGTGGGGCAGCCGTGGGGCAGGGCGGGCGGCGTGGGGCAGCCGTGGGGCAGGGTGGGCGCTGTGGGGCAGCCGTGGGGCAGGGTGGGCGCCGTGGGGCAGGGTGGGCGCTATGGGGCAGGGTGGGTGCTGTGGGGCAGCTGTGGGGCAGCCGTGGGTCTCCCCCCCAGGCGAGTACGTGCAGATGTCGGGGCGCGCGGGGCGCCGGGGGCTGGACTCCACCGGCACCGTCATCATCCTCTGCAAGGGGCCGGTGCCCGAGATGGCCGACCTGCACCGCATGATGCTGGTGGGTCCCCGCGCCCCCCCGGGGCCCCCCCTGAACCCCCGACCCCCCCTGACCCCCCTGACCCCGCCGCCCCCCAGGGCCGCCCCACGGCGCTGCAGTCCCGGTTCCGCCTCACCTACTCCATGATCCTGAACCTGCTGCGGGCGCAGGCGCTGCGCGTCGAGGACGTGATGCGCAGGAGCTTCGCCGAGTTCCCGCTGCGCCGCGACGCCCCGGTGCGGGGGCGCTGGGATCATACTGGGGGCGCTGGGATGACGTGGGGGGGGCGCTGGGATCATACTGGGGGCGCTGGGTGACGTGGGGGGGGCGCTGGGATCATACTGGGGGCGCTGGGATGACGTGGGGGGGGCGCTGGGATCATACTGGGGGCGCTGGGATGACGTGGGGGGGGCGCTGGGATCATACTGGGGCGCTGGGATGACGTGGGGGGGGCGCTGGGATCATACTGGGGGCGCTGGGATGACGTGGGGGGGGCGCTGGGATCATACTGGGGGCGCTGGGATGACGTGGGGGGGGCGCTGGGATCATACTGGGGGCGCTGGGATGACGTGGGGGGGGCGCTGGGATCATACTGGGGGCGCTGGGATGACGTGGGGGGGGCGCTGGGGCGGTACTGAGGACGCTGGGGCGGTACTGAGGGCGCCGGGGTGACGTGGGGGGGGCGCCGGGATGACGTGGGGGGGGCGCTGGGGTGGTACTGGGGGGCACTGGGATGATGTGGGGGGATCATCGGGACATGGGGGGAGTGCTGGGGTGGTACTGGGGGCACTGGAGTGATACTGGGGGTCACTGGGATGGTGTGGGGGGCACTGGGACACGGGGGGTCACTGAGATGGCGTTGCGGTCACTGGGATGAAGTGGGGGGCACTGGGACATGGGGGGGTCACTGGGACGGCGTTGGGGTCACTGGGATGAAGTGGGGGGGCACTGGGACGTGGGGACCCCCCCCCCGGTGGGGTCCCAGTGCAGGAACCGGGGGTCCCCGGGACACCCCGGGGCGGGGGGGGCGGCTGCGTGACCCCCCCCGCCCCCCCAGGCCCAGCAGCGCCGTGCGGGGGAGCTGCGGCGGGCGCTGGCGGCGCTGGGCGAGGGCCCCCCCGGGGGTTCCTGCCCGACCTCCCCCAGTACCACCAGGCCGTGGGGGGGCTGCGGCGGGCGCGCGCCCTCCTGCAGGTGGGGGGGCCGGGGGAGAATGGGGGGGCTGGGGGGGGGATTGGGGGTCCTGGAGAGGCTTTGGGGGGATTGGTGGGATTCTAGGGGGGGCGGGGGCAGGATTGGGGGTCCTGGGGAGGCTTGGGGGGGCATTGGGGGGGCTGGGGAGGTACTGGGGGGGCTGAGGGGGCATTGGGGGGGCTGGGGGGGCATTGGGGGGGCTGGGGAGGTACTGGGGGGGCTGAGGGGGGATTAGGGGGGCTGGGGGGGGCATTGGGGGGGCTGGGGAGGTTCGGGGGGGGCTGGGGGGGATTGAGCGGGGCTGGGGGGGCTGGGGGCGGGGTTGGAGGGGGCTGGGGGGGTGTTGGGGTCCCTGGGGGAACAGGGGGGTGTCCTGGGGGGGTACTGGTGGAACTGGGGGGGTCCCTGGGTGACTTGGGGGGGAGGTCCCAGGGGGTCCCCCGTGTGACGTGGGGGGGTCCCGGGGGCCACGTGTGACGTGGGGGGTCCGGGGGCCACGTGTGACGTGGGGGGGTCCCGGCAGCGGCGCCTGGCGGAGTCCGTGGGGGGGCTGCGGGCGCTGGCCCCCGGGCGGGTGGTGGTGGTCTGCACCCCCGGCACCGCAACGCGCTCGGCGTCGTCCTGCAGGTACGGGCGGACCCCGAACCCCCCGAGACCCTCCCGAGCCCCCCCAAATCTCCCCGAACCCCCCCCCAAAGTGCCGCGAACCCCCCCAGATCCCCCCCGAACCCCCCCAGATCCCCCTGAACCCCCCCCGAACCCCCCAGATCCCCCCCGAACCCCCCCAGATCCCCTGAACCCCCCCAAACTGCCCTGAACACACCCGAACTCCCCCAAATCCCTCCCGAACCCCCCCAGATCCTCCCGAACCCCCGTGAACCCCCCGAACTGCCCCGAACCCCCCCAGATCCCCCCAAACTGCCCCAGACCCCCCCGAACTGCCCCCCAACCCCCCCTCCCCCCCCATCTCCCCCATGGGGACCCTCCCCCCATTTCGGGGTCCCCCCCGTGCCCCCCCCCAGGTGACCCCCGAGGGCTCCGGCCGCAGCTTCACCACGTTGGTGCTGAGCGAGAGACCCCCCAGGGAGGGCGGGGGGCACCCCGGGGATCCCCCAAAAGAGGGGGGGACACACCCCGGGGACCCCCCCGCGCCCCCCCCGACGTCCCCTACCCCGAGGACCTGCTGCTCACACGCCTCTTCCTGCCCGAGGGTGCGCGCCCCCACCTGGGGGGGGTCCCCAAATCTTGGGGTCCTTTTGGGGGGGTCCCCAGACTCTAGAATCCCATTTGGGATTTCTGGGGTCCTTTTGGGGGGGTCCCCAACTTCTGAGTCCGTTTTGGAGGGGGGTGTCCCCAATTTCTGGGTCCCTTTTGGGAGAATTCGGGGGGTCCTCACACTCCCGGGTCCTCTTTGGGGGGTCCCCGACTCCCAACTCCCCTTTTGGGGGGGGTCTCCAACTCCCAAGTTCCTTTGGGGGGGTCCCCAAGTCCCTTTGGGGGGGGTCCCGGGACTCTCGGGTCCGTTTTTGGGGGGTCCCCTGGCTCCTGGGTCCCTTTTAGGGGTCTCCAACATCCGGGTCCCTTTTGGGGCGGTTTGGGGGGTCCCCGGACTCCTGGCTCCCTCCCGGGTGTTTGGGGGGGTCCCCAGATGCCCTGTCCCCCCCGGCGGGGTTTTGGGGGGCTCCCCCTGACCCCTGACCCCCCCAGGCCCCTGCGGACCCGCGCTGGAGAAGCTGCAGCCCGAGGACATTGTGGGGGTCACGGCCAAGACCCTGCGGGTGAACCCCGAGAAGCTGCTGCAGGAGCTGCGCCCGCGCCAGGGCCCCCGCCACCGGTGCGGGTGGTTGGGGGGCCCGGGGGGGCTTTGGGGGTCCGAGGAGGGATTTTGGGGTCCCCGGGGGGGGCTTTGGGGGTCCCAGGAGGGATTTTGGGGTCCGCAGGGGGGAGTTTTGGGGTCCAGGGGGTGGGTTTGGGGGTTCTGGGGGTGGTTTTTTGTGGATTTTGGGGTTCCTGGGGGGGTATTTGTGGATTTTGGGGTTCCTGGGGGGTATTTTGGGATTTTGGGGTTCCTGGGGGGCTATTTGTGGATTTTGGGGCCCCTGGGGGGGTATTTTGGGATTTTGGGGTCCCTGGG